>NC_067491.1:5664526-5807026 GCF_947179515.1 Apodemus sylvaticus
GTTCGAGGCCAGCCTGGTCTACAGAGTGAGTTCCAGGACAGCCAGGGCTACACAGAGAAAAACCAACCCCCTCCCCCCCAAAAAATCAAATAAGGTAGAGGGCACAAAAAGGACACCCGATTTCACCCTCTGACCTCCACAGAGGAACATGTACACATGTTCCACATGCACATGCACACACGTGCTGTAACAACAGAAGGGACTATTTGGGCTACAGTACTATATCAATATTACACTAAAATACTATTTAACATTAATAAATAGTTACTGAACGTCCTGATCAAAATGAGGCAGGTTTTATTCTATGAATGAATATAGGTAAGGGCAATCACTGTTGCATTTTCCAAAATCTCAGGAAATTTTTCTAGTTTTAGTTGCTTTGTCAAATACAATTTTTCAAAGATTAAAAAATGTTTTACTGTGGTGTGTGTGTGTGTGTGTGTGTGTGTGTGGTGTAGATACACAAGCCCTGATACACGCAATTTTTTCCTTACATTGTTGTGAGAATTCTGGGGACTGAAGTCAGGTTGTTAGGCTTGCAGTATAAACATTTTTTACCACAGAGCTATTTTGCTGCACCTCAAATACGATATTTTTGTTTTGTTTTGTTTCTTGTTTTTTGAGACAGGGTTTCTCTGTGTAGCCCTGGCTGTCCTGGAACTCACTCTGTAGACCAGGCTGGCCTCAAACTGAGAAATCTGCCTGCCTCTGCCTCTGCCTCCCAAGTGCTGGGATTAAAGGCATGCGCCACCACCGCCCGGCCTAATATGATAATTTTTATAGCCTATATCTTTAAAGTCAGAGTCTAACAAGTAAAAGCGCATGTGTATTATAAACATAACTTGACAGGGCGGGGCGATGTCCAGCTGGTAGAGGACTTAGTTAACATGAAGGAAGCCCTGGGACTGGTCCCAGCACCCCTAAACTAGCATTGGTAATCCCAGGATTCTGCAGAAGGAGGTAGAAGGAAGGTCAAGGCCAGCCCAAAATACATGAGACCCTGCTTCAAAATAAACAAGGTAATACAAAAGTAAGTCACTGTAGCCACCGCCAATAGAAGATATGCTACCATGATTATTCATACCACCATCTATCCTGGAGCATAAACAAAGTCAGAACTGACTACACTGCCTTATCTAGGTAGTGTCAATACTGACAGAGTACCTCCCAGTGTATGTAAGGCCCCGAGGCAAGATTGGTTAAAGAAGCAAAAAAGTACTTAATGTAGTTAATGACTCTCCCAAGTAACCAAGGCAGCAGGAGACATGGAACTGCAGTGGGTTCCAGGTGTCAAGACAAAAAAAAAATAAATAAATAAATAAAATCATAGATTTTTAATCCTAACTGTTCCAGAGGCTGAAGAAGAATTCAAGGCCTGTGTGAACTACAAACTAAGTTCAAAGACAGCCTGGGAAACTTAGTGAGATTAAGCCTTAAAATGTAAAGTAATATAGATGGGTGGAGACACAGCTTAGTGGCAGAGTGGTTGCTTGCCAAGCACGTGCAAGGCTAAGGTCAATCCCCAGCACAAGGAGAGCAGAAGAGACAGTGAGCTGAGGCTGTGGCTCAGCTGGTAGACAGCACCACTTTAAAACCGGGCATCGTGGCACATCTCTGTAATCCTCGGACGCAGGAGGCAGAGGCAGGAGGCAAGGTCATCTTCAGCTACACAGTAAGTTATAGGCCAGGCAGCCTACATGAGACCCTGACTCAAAATTTAAGAGAGAAGGATCTGGAGGGATGGCTTAACAGTTATACTATATGCTCTTCCAGAAGACCTGGGTCTGTAAGTCCAGTCCCTGGAAAACTGGCGCCCTCTTCTGGGCTGCCTGGTGAAAGGCATATACATGGAGCACAGGATACACATGCAGGCAAAACATCTATGCACATAAAATAAAATAAAAATAAATCTTGAAAAGAAATTGAGATGCTGGCAGTGACAGCACATGCCTTTAACGCAGCACTGGTAGGCAGAGGCAGGAGGCTATCTATGAGTTCAAAGCAAGCTTGGTGTACATAGTAAACTCCAGGCCAGCAAGAGCTAGTCTCTCAAAAATAAAAATAAAATAAAACACCTTCCCCCTTAAAAAAAAAGGGAGGGAGAGAGGGGACAGACACACAGACAGACAAAGGACAGCACACACACTGTGCCTCAGGCTGAACTGGCAGAGAGGACAGCCTCACCTCTGGATAGCATCTTCCTTGGGACCTTTTCTCTGCCTTTGTCCTTGTCTTCCTTCTCAGAGACATCTTTTGTGGACTTTTCTTCCTCCTTATCAGAGGGGCAGCTGATGTGCAGTTGGATTATATCCTTAAACAAAAGGGCAGAGGCATAAAGCAAAGACTCAAACTGTATGGCGGGAGTGGCCGGAAGGTTCAGCCTCACCAAGAGCACTCGCTGCTCATTTCTGGCCCTGCGCTCATTTCCCAGACCCTCATGGCAGCTCAGAGCCATCTGTAACTCTACTTCCAGGGGATCTGATGGCCTCTTCTGACATCTGTAGGCATCAGGAATGCACATGGTACACAGAGACAGACATTCAGAAGAAATGTTCATACACACAAAATAAACCAATCTCTGTAAAAACAAACTTTTTTTGTGTTTCCCTCAAAATCCAATTAGCAAATCTTGGAAGGAAAGACTTATTTTTTCTTCATTTTAAAAAAAAAAATCTGTGCGCGCATGCGCATGTGTGTGTCTATGTGTGTGTCAGTAAACAAAGTCAGAGAACCTTGTGTGAGACAGGCTGCTGTGTGCAGTAGTGTGTCTTGGGCCAGTCAGCCTTTGCCTTGCAAAGACTCTTCTTTACCTCTTACCTTACTATAGGAGCACTTATGGTGGCCATGTGAACTCAGGCCCTCATACCTATATGACAAGGCTTTACTCACTGTGCTGCAAAAATGGCCACCATAGGCTCATAGATTTGAATTTTCAGCCACCAGGGAGTGGCACTATTTGAAAGGATGAGAAGGTGTGGCCTTGTTGAAGGAAGGCGTCACTAGGCGTAGGTGCTGCCAGGCCCAGTGGCTCACTCCCAGCTGCCTTTGGGTCGGGATGCAGCATGCTAGGCTGCCACGAATGCAGACGCGCTCTGTGCTTCCTGCCATGACAATGGACTGACCCTCTGAACAGCCCCAGGTAAATGCTTTCTTTGTAAGCGTTGCTGTGCTAGTGACATTTCTTCACAGCAAGGGATCACTGACTGAGATACCCACTGGATCATCTCCAACTTCATCTTACAGAAGAGTGTCTATTGTTAATTACTTTGCTTTTTTTGTTTGTTTGTTTCACTGACAGTAGGGGGCAACCTTTTCCTGTCAGAAGTCACAGCTGAAGCTGCTCTGGCTATCCTTGTAAGAATGTGGTGAGAAAGGTGTCAGGAAGGGTGTGTTCAGCCCCAGACCCTCTCCCACAGGAGCAGGACATTAAGACTCAAAATCTCCACTGTCACCATCGCAGATTACTACAAGAGCCTTTTTCTTTGTTTGCTTCTTTCTTTCCTTTTAATAATTTATTTATTTGTATTTTAAGTGCTGGTGTTTAGCCTGTGTTAGAGTGCTGGATCCTCTGGACTGTTTCTAACTGGGGTTTTAGGTAGTTCTGAGCTGTCACGTGGGTGCTGGGGATCAGAACTGGAAAAGTAGCCAGTGCTCCTAATCACTGAGCCACCTCCCCAGCCCCTCCATGCAAATCTTGGTGGGTAATCCTAGCACTTGGAATGTAGAGGCTGGAGGATGAAAAGTTCAAAGTCATTTTGGCTACACAATAGAGTCTGAGGCTAATCTGAGATCCATTAAGACCACGTCTCAAAAAAAAAAAATAACACTTTGTTCCTTCATTTCTGGGTCCAGCATCCATGCTGGGGTTGCTGCTACGCCTTACCCAACTGTGCTCAGAATAAACAGCGCTCAGGCTTGTGAAAGGCCTACCTGGGTGTCCAGTGGTCCATCGACAAACGGAGTGGATGATTCCTCACACACTGCCAGACTGCGCACCAACTTGAGCTTGGAATTAGACTGAAAAAAACAAAAGAACACAAAGCAAACATCAAATACAACACCACACACACACACACACACACACAAACACACCTCTTTGGTGAATGTTTGGAAAACACTTTCTTAGACTCTATTAGCTGCAGTTTCTACTAAGTAGTGTTGTTGTTCTTTTTTTCTTTTCTTTTTTTAAATTGTGGCTCTGGCTACCCAGGAACTCACTATGTCCACCAGGCTGACACAGGGGAGAATCTGGTGACTCTTAATATAAACAGCCATTCTAGAAGAGCCCTGAGTGAGCAGAGAGACAGGCAGTTCAGTATGGATACCCAACACTCTCAGGATCCCTGGAGTCCTGTGAGCTGGCATTCCAGGCTCAGAATGGAGAGAACAAGCTAGGCTTTCCTGTAGGGAATGCATGTGTATACATATGCATGTGACCATGCATATACAATGCATGTATATACATATGCATGTGACCATGGTCATGTGCTCTGTGTGCCATGCCCTTGACACTGAATACAAAAGGCAGCAGAGAAGCTTCACTTCTGCTTACCCTAATCAAGTCAGGCCCCACTGACACACTCTTCTGAACTGCAGAGTGGGTCCTGTCAGAGAGTAAGGGACAGGAGGAATGCTCACCTTGGCTCTTTTCCTGGCATGGCCGTGACTGGATGTCCGCCTCTGTTAGAAGAGGATTAAAAAATAGGAAAAGTGCAGATAATCAATATTTACAAGCAACGCATGCTAACAACACACTAATTATTAACTGGTTTTAAATGCTAACACAACACATGGCGTTGAAAGTCACCGAGCAGTCTTGCCCAATCCCAACTCCAGCAACTGTTTTTTTTTGTTTGTTTGTTTGTTTTGTTTGTTTGTTTTTGTTTTCTTCCCAAGACAGGGTTTCTCTGTGTAGCCCGGGCTGTCCTGGAACTCACTCTGTAGACCACGCTGGCCTTGAACTCAGAAATCCGCCTGCCTCTGCCTCCCAAGTGCTAGGATTAAAGGCGTGCACCACCGATGCCCGGCAGTCTGTGGTTTTCTATCACTTGAGTTTCAGGGATCAAAATCAGGGTATCAGGCTTAGCAACAAGTTTCCTCACAAGTACCTTCTCCTGCTGAGCTGTGTCCAGAACACTTGTCTTATCTATAGCTGTAGAAATGGAATGGAGAGTCTCCTCTCCAAAAACTCCCCTCCACTGCCCTGTTTTTGGCTTGTTTTTTAATGAGACAGAGTCTCTCTATGGCTGTCCTAGAACTCACCATGTAGACTAGGGTAGCCTCCAACTCAAGAGATTCCCCCTGCCTCCTGAGCAATGCTTCCCTTCTAAAACAAGAGAATTCTCCTAGTTCTAAGTGTCCAGTGATGGTCTCATAGCTTCTTTGGATAAGAGATGTGGTATGAGACAGGATAAAAAGCAAAGAACATGGAAGACAGGAATAAGAGCTCCAGAACAAAGCAGAGATGTGGTATGGACATAGCGTCCACCGAGGAAGAGATAGAATCCTGGAGGCAGGATGTGGGTGCAAACAACTAAGTACTTGTTAAGATTTCTGAACACACATGTGAGAAGTCAAAATTCTAGCTTTGAGGAAGAGGTTAGGGTATAGAAAAAAACTGAGGATGGAGGATGGAGAGAAAAGACAAGACAGAGGCAGATCATCAGCATGGTCTTGGTGAAGTAAGGATTTCTCTTCCCTTTGTTTTAACAAGTTAAACAAACAACTTGCCACATTACAAAATGGAGAACTGGGTGGGCAAATGGAAAAGGTAAGGAAAGATAGTAGAACTGGTCAGTGGCAAAGCCTGCTACAGCAAGAGAGGATGGGTTGTCTAAACACACAAAGCAGTGCTTTTTTACTGCCTCTCAAACAAGTAATAGACACAGACAGTACAAACATTCAAAAGGTATAATAGAGTTATATACTGAGTAGTTTCAAATCTGTCCCACAAATAGCTGACCTGGTTCCTTCCTAGTCAATCAGTATGGATTTTTAAAAATTTATCCATAGACTTTAATGCATATAAGCATACTATAAATATGTACACTGAAAAAAATAAATTGTATACATTAATCCCGGCTTTATGAATAAACTAATTTTCAAAGATATCACTGCACAGAAGATGTACTGTTTTTTTGTAACTGATACATAGTATTCCATTGTGTGGCTCTGCTACAGTTCATTTTTACCAATCCCTTTATATATATACCATTAGGATGTTTCTAATCTTTAAAAGTATAAACGGTAACCATGTCGCTGAGTATATCTATAAGTACAGTATATCTACAGTTCATCTTATAAACTTTATAAAGTGTTGCTAACTGCCTCTCAAAGTGCACGAATGCATATTCTCTAATAACAATGTGTGAATCTGTTTACTTCCATAATGCACAGTTTTCACAGAATAGCCAGTAGTTAGGGTAAAGCCTGAGACATATCAGGCACTGGGTATCAGGCAGAGAAGGCATACGCATAATCATGCTTTTCTCAGACTTTTCAACTCTCATTTATAACAGGAAAAGAGGAATCAGATAACACTGACGCATAAAACAGAAGCAATGGCTGAGTTAAGGGGCTGGGTCATATGATAGGTTATGAGACCTGGCATCAGGCAGCAGAATAGATGAATCCAAAGATCTTATAAATATAAAGGCAGAAAGCCCAATCAGGAGGCAATACTCAGTTGGTTATTTATTTATAGGGCACACATGAGTTTAGTATGTGTTACATTGATGGCTTGTTCATTCTAAAAAGAATCTCAGCGTCTGTAATTTTGTATCACTAAATTCCACTGTAAAAGCTGTTCTGAATATTGGGTTCCCAAAATGCACATCACATGGCCCTAGTAAAAACACCTCTTCTCTTTCAAACTCTTCAGCTTCAACTCTAGACAGAAGCTTCCTTGACGGTGAAGTCAGACTGCAGAGGTACGCGGGGTACAGGAGCTCAGCATGAATGGAGGAAGATGGATTGTCATGGCTGTTCAAGGAATATCTGTATGTGGTAAACACAAGAGGACAGAAGGCTTCCTAAGGGATCCTTGGCAGTAATAAGACCAAAGACTGTAAAAGGACCTCCAAAAGATGGCAGCAGTGACTCCAGTTCTTCTTGTCAGAGCAAAAGGAGTGAGGGGGGAAGAAGGCTTTTTCCAACACTACCTACAAATTATTTGTCTGCTGAGATAAAGATTCTTTTTTAACCAGATGAGTGCCTCATAGGAAATATAAAACCTATTAATGTTCTTTCTTTATTGTCTATCTTGAAGAAATATACACAACAGGACTTCAGAAGATAATTGTCTCCTGAGAACAAATAATTTGGATCTAAAAGTTCACTTAATTATCTTTCATGTAATCTTGACAACATATAATTAAACATTCATCACTTATCTGTCTTGAGTATTTAAAATTCATTCTTGGTATCAGTAGAGGCTAAAAGTATATTTGGAGCTGTGGCAAACTGTCTTCACATACTCTGGAAGGATGGGCGGAGAATGACAAATTCGCATATAAAAGACAATGGAGAAGAAAGCATCCAGGAAAGGCCTGGCACAGTGTAAGAGGGAGGCAGGAGAAGAGCAGACAGCTGCAGAAGACATCTCTGAGGGAGCTGTCTAACTTTAGTTCATCTCTTTATGTTGTTGCTTTAATCTTTAAAGAAGACAGGCTTAAGTGAATTAAGTTGTCTTGTAAAATTATGTCTCAAGTTTCTAGATCTTCCATATTGACATTGCTCCGGGTTCTAATCTGACTTTTGCTAGAGTTAATGTTCTATCTCCCAGGCTTATAATAAAGACCAATCTCACCCTTAGGCACAAAAGGAAGGATTTTCAGAAATTGGGCTTGAGTAACCAAAGAGAAATAGAGTAACCATACAGAAAAAGAGCCTCTACTAGCCTAGCTAGAAAAGACTCAGTCTGCATAACTGGGCACCAGAGAACTACCCTCTGGGTCCTGGTGACTGAATTCAGGCTTTGTGTCAAATGCCTTTAGCCACTGAGCCATCTAAACAGCAATTATTACTTGCTAAATATATGTTTATATGCAAAGTTTGTTTTGTTTTGTTTTGTTTAAGGCAGTGACTTATGTAGCCTGGGCTGGGTAGGCCTGATTCTTCAGTCTCTACCTTACAAATGCTAGAAATACAGGTGTATATAACTCGCTATGTTCAGTTAGCAGTTTGAGACTATGTAGCCCTGGCTGGGCTGGAACTCAGTATATAGATTAGGCTGGCCTTGAACTCACAAAGATCTGCTTCCTTTGCTTCCTGAAGGCTGGGACTAAGGCATAGGCTACCATAGCCAGCAGCAGTTTTCTTTTTTTTGTTTTTTGTTTTTTTTTTTTTGTTGTTTTTGATAGCTAAAAAATATCACTGGTAGGGCTGGGGACATGGTTCAGTGGTTAAAAGCACTGGGTGCTATTCTAAGGGACCTGAGCTCAATCCCTAGCACCCACACACTGAATAACTCACAACCTCTATAACTTCAGTGGATCCAACACTGCAGGCACTGCAGAACACATGGTACACAGACATGAATAAAGGTAAAACACTCATACACATAAATAAAATCTCAAAAAAAAAAAAAAAAAAAGCAGTAGCACTGGTGGGACTAAAGAGATGGGTCAGTAGTTAAGAGCACTGGCTGCTCTTGTAGAGGACCTAGGTTCAGTTCCCACCACCCACATGGTGGCTAACAACTGTTTAACTCTAGTCCCAGAGGATCCAAAGCCCTCTTCTGGCATCTGTAGCCACTGCAAATACAACACGATACACAGATATAATATGATACACAGATATGCATGCAGACAAAACATTCACTCATTCATTCATTCATTCATTCAATCTGTCGGTCTGTCCCTCTCCTCTCCTCCCTTCTCCTATCTATCTATCTATCTATCTATCTATCTATCTATCTATCTATCTATCTATCTGGTTCTGGGTACTGTAATCGTATCATTTTGGGTGCTTTACTTCAAGGATAGCCTGGACTACATAGCATGTTTAAGAGTCAGCTTGAACTACATGACGTCCTGTCATGTTTTAAAAACACTAAAAGTAAATAAGCAAATAAATAAATGCAAGTATAAGTTCTCCCTTGGGCTCAGTATAGCATAGCCACCCCATGATCTGGCCTAGGACACTACAGTGGATATCCCTATGGTCTAGCCCAGGATAGTGCAGTGTATGTCTCAGTGCTGGGCCTGTTTTTTAGTTGCAGCCCTGAGTTGTAGAGTACCTAAGTGAAGGAAACACCGCAGTCTTCTCCCTGTAGACCCTCCCACTGGATAGAGGATGCTATGTTGACAAAGGCGAGCAATGCTGCTGCCCAGCTGGGCTCAGGACCTCGGCCCTGCCAGGCAAGGCCTCCCAAGTCCACTCCCTTGCTTTGCCTTCTTCCCTGTGCTCTGACAGAAGCCAGGACCTCGGAGCAAGCTGCAGACAGGACCACACATAGGCAAGGAGAGCGCTGGCCAACTGCACCAAGGCCAGCTGTGCTACCCCACAGCAAACACATGAGCACTAGCTCCCTACAGCGGGGCTCCTGCTGGACAGAGGAAGCCCAGCTCACCCTGCCACAGTTGTGAGCACAGGACCACTGGATTAGATAGAGGAACTTTCTTCTTAGATCCCAAAAAAGAATGGGTTTCCCTGACTAGGCTCAGAAAAGACATTTTGAAGCTTGTTGTGATATAAAATGATGCTATTCTGTCCATTTTAAATTTCTGTATCCATATAAAGCTTATGGTAGGTGATGTTACTCTTTTTGAAAGTTTTTTTTGTTTGTTTGTTTGTTTTTGTTTTTTGGAGACAGGGTTTCTCTGTGTAGCCCTGGCTGTCCAGGAACTCACTCTGCAGACCAGGCTGGCCTTGAACTCAGAAATCCACGTGCCTCTGCCTCCCAGAGTGCTGGGATTAGAGGCGTGCGCCACCACCACCCGGCTTGTTACTCTTTTTAATAAACCATTTTAGAATCTATTCCTTATTGTGCAGAAGGAAGCAATCCAAATGATACTAAAATGAGTATCTAACAATGTGCCTCAAGTAAGTGGTGGCGCTTCCCTTCCTCCTGCACAACAAAGGTCCAGGTGGAGTCAGAGCAAGAGCAGCACTGAGAACCAGTGAGAACCAGTGAGCTCAGGTCCAAGCCGGTGAGAACCAGTGAGCTCGGGCCCAAGCCAGCCAGATTTCACTGACCTCTTTGACTTCATCTGGAACTCTGACTACAAAGGGCAGGTAGCCTGGTCCTGAACTTGATGCAAGCCAAAGATGACTCTGACCTGACCTTTCTGCCCTCACTTGCTAAGGGACTGCAAGCCTTTACAGTGGGCATCAGTTGTCAACTGACACAAACCTACAATCACTTGGGGAGAGGCATTAACTGAAGAATTACCTTGATCAGACTGACCTGTGGTCATATGCATGAGGAATTTTCTTTTCTTTTTGTTTTCTTCTATTCTATTTTGGTTTTTTCAAGACAGTATTTCTTTGTGTAGCCCTGCCAGTCCTGAAACTCTCTACACAGACCACGCTGTCCTCCAGCTGCCTCTGCCTTCCTAATTGATAACTGACTGACTAGGAGGGCCCAGCACACTCACACTGTGGATGGTGGCACCCCTAGGCAGGGCTGTCTAAGAAAGCCAGCTGGCAGCGCCAGGGAGCAGCCTTCTATCATGATTCCATGGTTTCTACGTGAACACCCGCTCTGGTTTCCCTGGAAAATAAACTGTGACGTGTGAGCTGAGATGAACCCTTTCCTCCCCAACTGCTGCTCATCAGTGTTTTCCCACAGCAACAGACAAGCAAACTAGGACACAAGTGCACTGCTGTGCCTGGCTCTGGGAAAAGCTGGGGAGAGGTGACATCAGTCATCAGCAGATCCCAACAGTTCTCTGTCTCTTCAACGACTGTGGACCCGGCACACTTAACCCTTACCTGTGTCTCCTGACGCAGACCGTTCTCTTCACCCTCCTTCTCGACTTCTTCCTTACTTGGAGTTTTGGATATAAATTTATTTTTGTTTACAGATTCTTCCACCAGTTTTTTTTCTGATTCTTTCATTATTTCCAGAGTCTCCTGAGTAGTGTTACTGTTAGACATGTTCTGCAGCAGGGTACAGCAGCTTCTATGGATTTCTGAAGAAACAGGAAAGGCAAGCGATGAGTTACGGCTTTGAATGCACACACAAGACTTGCTTTTAAAACACACACACAGATCCACACCACCAAGAGTCTCCCTACAACCTAGAAACAAGCCCTCTGGCAAATGCTGCCCTCGGATTAATTTCTTTTATTCTTTTACTCATTCATTCATTTTTATTTATGCTTTTGTTTTCTGTTTTTCTAAAACAAGGTCACACTATGTAGGTCGCCCTGGCTGTCCTGGAACTCACAGAGATCTGCCTTCCAAGTTGTGGAGTTACAAATATGTGCTATCATGTCTAGATACCTATGTGAACTGAAATGCAAATTTGATGAGTCCTGAACTGGCCAGGACATGGGGCCAGTAAGCAGGTTTACTGTTGTTCATGCTTCTGTCACAGCTCTCCCTCTCTTCCCATGACCCCTGGCCAGATCTGGTCTGCTTCTGTCTTTTCTAGACACTGGCAATGGCGTGCTGTGGCCCCAGCCCAGGCCTCACCAGTGCTGAGCACATAGTTCACCACTGAGCAACATCAGTAGCCACACATTCACCAAGTTTCACAGAAAGGAAATTGCACTGTCTATACAATTTTCCTCAGCATAATTATTTTGAGACTCACCCGAGTTCAGTTCTAAAGCAATTTAGGATGAGTTCTGAGTTCTCTTGGCACTTTATATACTGTTACCTACAGAAATGTGTTCATATTTTCAGCTATATTATTTAAATCACTAGATTTTCTCTAGAGAAGAAAAAAATGTATCATCAAGCTCTACTTACCAGAAGAAATATCCTTCTTTAACAAAAATGAAAACTGCCACAGCCACTACAAACTAACAAATCCTTACCAGTTTCAAGCTACATACTACCAAAAAGCAGCTAAATTACACAAGTTACAGTGTCTTACAATGTGCCTTTTAAACAGTTGAGAGTAAGCATGGGGAGAAGAAACAAAGATTTTCATGGAGTGGGAGAGGATCTTGGTCTGTTTTGCTATTCACTATTTGCGTTCACTGAATCCAGGCCTCCCAGCAACACACATTACAAATACCTGGGATGGTGTCTTATTACTGTCACTGCCTGGGAAATACTGGATTCCTAGAGATTCCCAAAGTTATCCAAGCTGGTGCTCTACAAACAGACCTATGTCCTTAACTGCTGAGGTCAGACACTTAGCTCCTCCTTACAGGGACCTTGGAGGAGTACTTTGATCCTGAGTAGTTTCTTTCTTCCCTAACCCACTCACACTCCCAGTGTAGCTGTACAGTTTGAAGTACACGAACAAACAGTTGTCAACTGGTCAGTTTCTTATCCTTCAAACAATTTAAAGGGCAGGACATCAAAGGTTCTCAGGTAGCTGCATCCAATACAAGTTAAACTGCCTGCAAGATTATTGCTTGTCTGCTTGCACAGCTGTTTAGAGACCTAGTTTGCCTAGGAACAGAAAAGTTCTCTGTGATGCTGAGTGTACTGGTACACACCTACAATCCCAGCACTTGAAAGGCAGAGGGCAGCTTGCTGTGGACAGTTAGTTCCAGGACAGCAGGGATCCATAGATAGACCCTATCTCAGAAAATAAATGGCCAACAGCTACACACTATGGTGTCCCTGTATCCTCAGAACTAGGAGAGAGTTACAGCTTAAGGGTAAGTCAATTTATTAACTTTTTTTTTAAAGGCTAAAAACACAAGAGGCGGGGGGGGGGGGGGCAGAAACATAGCATGGCTTAGCGAATGTAATTACTTACTGTGTAAGTTCTGATTTCAAATACTCAGAACCCACATAACAAACAAACACCAACAAACACAAACGTGAGCAAGGTATTTGATGGTGACTTATGTCTTTAGTCTTTAACCCCAGTGCTCAGGAGGCAGAGACAGGTGGATCTGTGTGAGTTTGAAGTCAGCCCGGTCTACATAGGAAGTGCTAGGCTAGCCAGAGTGCTAGTTAGACCCTGTTTCAAACAAATCTAAACAACATGAAGAAAAAAACAACCAGACACATGGTTGCATATGCCTATAACTTTAGTGTTGAGTGGGTAGAGACAGGCTCACTCCTTGAGCTCATGGGGCTACCCAACAAAAGTCAAAATTGCAAGCTTTGGGTTTAGTGAGAAACTCTACATTTTCTTCTTCCTCTCTCTCTGTTTCTCTGATTTTTTTTTTTTTTTTTGAGAAAAGTTGTCACTTTATAAATCTGGCTGGCTTGGAACTATGTAGCCCAGGCTAGACTCAAATCCACAGAGACAGACCTGCTTCTGCTTCCTGAATGCTAGGATTGAAGGTGTTCACCACCACACCCAGTGTCTTAAAGGCATAAAGGCAGAGAATGGAGAAAGACGCTCAGTGTCCTCTGGCCTTGCACTCTATGTGCACATTCATGTGCAAAAGCACTTGTCCTTGGTCACTTGTACACAAACACACCAAATTAAAGTGTTTAAAATGAGAATGGCTGTAAAGGCAATAGGAAGCAGAGAAATAGTTCCCCCTTTGAAGGTTCATTTGACATACAGAAGAAATTAAGGAGTTAGGAGATTTTATTTCTGGCATGAGAAACAAAAAGAAACTAACTCATATGTAACAGTAACTAAAACAAACCAAAGACATGAAGCTCCCAGGAGGGCCCATATAGCACTTCTCTGTAAGCTATTTATACATACTGCACAATGCATCCTGGTTTTTTGGTTTTTTGGTTTTGTTTTAAGCACATTTTTAAGACAGAGGATCTTCTGGGGATGCTCAGTGACTTAGAACTGCACAAAAGTGAGTGACTACTAGCAGAGTGAAGAAATCTATTATTCCTAAGTGGTGGGGGTTCAAGACTCAATAACTTTGTAGAGATACTACCTATTTCTCGCTTCCAGCAGACAGTGAGATTGCATTTTCTCCCATCAGCTGTATAAACAACTCCCAGCGCAGCAGGGCAAAGAGAACACACTACATAGGGACAGAGAACCCGGAGAGAAAGCTGCACTCATTTCTAGCCTCGCCCCAGCCTCTTTTTCTGAGACGGGGTCTGCTATGATCTAAGCCTGGCCTGGAACCTACAGTCAGTCTTGCCTTAGCCTCCCGAGTGCACTACTGCAGGACACATGAGCTTAGCTTTCATTGTCTCCTTACAATCAATGTCCAATAGAAAAACTGTAAATAAGACAGTCATAGGTACTGAAGATCCTACCTTCCCCCGTGGTAAATTCCTTGTAAAGTTTTCTAGTCCTTTACTCATTTACATATGAAGAGCAAACTGCTCTAAAGTAATAGATTTAAAAATGTTTTATTGAGCCAGTGAGGGAAAGGTTAATGTTGCAAAACCTGACATCCTGAGTTCATAACAGGGGACCACTTAACTAAAGTAAGTATGTACATATATAATACATATGTATATGTGCATGTAAGCACGCACACACACAAACACGCACACACATGCATGCACGCACGCACGCACACACACGTACACACATGGAAACCCACTACTTAGAAATATAACTTAAGCTGGGCAGTGGTGACGCAGGGAGGCAGAGGCAGGCAGATTTCTGAGTTCGAGGCCAGCCTGGTCTACAGAGTGAGTTCCAGGACAGCCAGGGCTACACAGAGAAACCCTGTCTCAAAAAAACCAAATCCAAAAAAAAAAAAAAAAAAAAAAAAAAGAAAAAGAAATAACTAAAAGGCAGCGACACGGTGCCTGCACTACAAGTCATCACTGCTCGCTGGGATCACCTGTGTAAGACACATAAACGACAAAGCCAGAAACTCTAGCAGGCAGCATTAACTGCACTCAGGAGGTACCCCAGGTAGGGAGGGGAGGGGAGAGGGGAGGACAAGAAGGTGGGAAGACAACATGCTGGGAATTTTTGTGGTAAAGTGAGAGAGGGGAGTTGGGGTGAAAATTAAGATACATTGCATACATGTCTGAAATTGACAGAGAATAAGTGAAAGATATTAAAATAATAAAACAGTAGTGGTTCATGTACCGCAAGCCTCTTATTTTCTTCCTTCCTTTCTCTTTCTATTTTCTTTCTTTGAAGCTGAGAGGAATAAAGTATACATCAGAGCCCTGCTGCTCTGGAACTCGCTATGTAGATTAGGTCAGCCTTGAACTCACTGAGATCCACCTGCCTCTGCCTTCTGAGTCTGAAATTAAAGATGTGTGCCACCACACCCAGCCAACTCTTATGTATTCTGACAGAAGTGGGAAAGAAAATGCTGTCCATACTGACTGAGCAGGGTTGTGAGCCCACTGCTTTATGCACGTCAGTTCTTACCTACTGAGCCCAGCTAGGCGGACCGGTCAGTCTGCTCAGTGCACGTCCTAAGTATGTGGGAGAGAGACAGAGGCCAGAACCTCAGTGCTGTCTGATTTCAATGTCACACTCTTTCATTGTCTACATTGACTTTTTAAAAGATTTTTTTTTTTTTACTAATTTTAAATATTATGTGTATGTGTGTGAGTGCTGGTGCCTGAGGAGCCCAGAGGAGCTCATCCCCTGGAGCTGGAGTACAGGTGGTTATGAGCCACCTCACTTGGGTGCTAGGAACTGAGCTCAGGCCTTCAGCAAGAGCAGTACACACTCTTAACTGTTGAGCCCTCTCTTTTAATGTCTACATTTTTAAAATAACAAAACAAAGCATTTGTTCTCTTTGATAGTTTTCATTTTTTAAAAAATATTTGTTTATATGTATTAGATGTATTACAAGAGGGCATCAGATCCCTTTACAGATGATTGTGAGCCACCATGTGGTTGCTGGGACCTCAGGACCTCTGGAAGAGTAGCCAGTGCTCTTAACTGCTGAGCCATCTCTCTAGCCCTTCTATTATTATTACTAGGTGTTCCAAAGTAACTGACCATTGAGGAAAATTCTAGAATTTTGGGCCCACTGCTTTATGTACTTCTGTAATTGTACTATGCAATTCTTACCTACTGAGGTATGGAATAGAAGGGTACCTAGACTTAAGGCCTTTTGTTCTTTTTAATCAATGCAGGCTATATTTGGAGACTTAAAGATTAGTTTATAAAGTCTCCTATCTTTCTCTTCAATCTAAATCCATTTCTCATGATTTTTACTTTTTCTATATTTTCTTTCTTTCTCTTTCTTTCTTTCTTTCTTTCTTTCTTTCTTTCTTTCTTTCTTTCTTTCTTTCTTTCTTTCTTTCTTTCTTTCTTTCTTTCTTTCTTTAAGTTTTCTGAGTGTGCTGGTTAAGTTATTATGTAAACATGACAAAGGCCAGAGTCATCTGGGAAGAGAGAGCTTCAATTGAGAAGATACCCCATAGGATTGGCAGGCCTGTAGGAAAGCTTGTGGGTATTATCTTTATTGATCAATGACAATGCCACATGCTCACTGGGGCAGTGCCATCCCTGTGAACAGGTGGTCCTGGGGTTTATAAACAGCAGGCTGAGCAAGCCACAGTGAGCGAGCCAGAAGACAGCTCTCCTCCTTTGCTTCCATCTTTGATCCAGGTCCAGGTCTGCCGGAGGTCCTGACCAGTTTTTCTGGATGATAACTGCAAGCAGCAAATGAAATAAACCTTTTCCTTCCAAAGTTGATTTTGGTCTAAGACCATCGGAAAAACGCAAATGTTTATTATGACTCATAACGGTAGCAAATTACAGTGCATATATAGAGATAAATCACTTCTATCATGGCCATGCTGAGAATTAAAACTTGTCAGCCGGGTGTGGGGGACACCCCTTTAGTCCCAGCACCTGGAGCCAGGTGGATATCTGTGGGTTGGTGGCCAGCTTGCTTTACAGAGCAGGTTCCAAGACAGCCAGAGAGCTGTTACACAGAGAAACCTTGTCTCAAAAAACCAAACCACACAACCCTGTCACAGCCCATCTGGCTGTAGCAGGAGTGCAATCTAGAAATAGGAGGTAAGGACTTCATCTTCCAATGAAGTCACATTGAAAATATACAGGTGTAATATTCAGATTTAACAACAAAGTTGAGAAAAACACCTTTAATCATTTCTGAAACGTCTTACTCATGTCATTGTTTCATGGCTCTAGATCCTGTCAATATCAGTGTTATAAATCACCAGATAAAGGAATTCTTCAAGGTTAAATGGTGGTATGTTTTATGTTCTATCTTTTCATTGGCCCTTAGGTCAGCCAATCTGATTCAGGACTCCATGGTAACAGTCTCTATCACTAAGAGCTAAAAAATGAGCTTACCCTTCCATCTTAAATAAAACCAGTTTCCACCGACACTGCTGCAAACGCTGAGCGCTGGGCTCTGCAGACTAATCAGAAACCCTGCCTTTCTAGAATGCTAACAGGTCAGCTTGGGGCAGGAGAGGAACAGCAGTGGCAGTGCCTCCGTGAAAGCAACACTCGAATCCCCTGAATGCTTTTTCCTTGCTCAGTTTCAGGACAGAATTCTAGGCATCTAATCAATCAGAAAACTGACATGAAGATAAACTTAGGACTACTATCTTTTTAAGTTCTTTTTTTTTTTTTTTTTAAATATTGTAGCAGGCATGGAAACTGACAAGTCTTTTGTGGGAGGAAGGTTTTGAGACAAGGCTGCTCTGTGTAGCCCTGGGTGTCACTCACTCCATAGGCCAGACTGGCCTCCAACTAAAACTGATATATCCTAAGCCTTTATGTCTTATTTTCAAACACAGTTCTTATAGTCCTCAGAATTCTATTACGTCTGCCATTTTTTTCTGTATATCCCTCCACTACTCTAAAGGGAAAAAACAAAAACTGCTGTTCCCAATGCCAAATAATGTGTGTGCTCTTCTCATTCCCCGTTCTCCATTACTTCTCCTTTACCTGAAAACATCCCGTGAGGAGGAGGAAAGGAAGGCAGACAGGCAGACGGGCAGACAGGCAGATGGGCAGACAGGCAGACGGGCAGACAGGCAGGCAGGAAGGCAGACAGGCAGACGGGCAGGCAGGAAGGCAGATCGGCCGGACAAGCCAAAATCTCTCACTGGCATACACTTACAGTTTATAATTCACCTGGTATATTATATAAGGCATTCCTGTTTCTTAAATGCTATTCACCAATAATTGATGAAATATCTCAGACTGCAATAAACAGAATTTGGTCTTTACCCTTCCCCTTCTGGTGTCACTAGAGTGCTGAGAACTAGATAGAATCAGGTCAGTGTTAAAATGAGCTGAAACTTACGGATTTTCAGCAAGTTCACACTACTCTTTATGTGTTTTTAACTGTAGTAAATAGTAAAACATGTATTAATTTGTATTTAATTTTTAAAATTTAACTAAAATATTAATATTTCTATTTTAACACTGTGCATTTTCACTTGTTTGTGTGCACACATGTGTAGGAACACATGTATGCACACGCATGTTGAAGTCAGAGGTTGACATAAGATGTATTCCTGTTTACCACCCTTTTGTTTTTGTTTTTGTGTCAGAGTCTGTCTGAACCTGGAGTTCACAAGTTCAATTCAGTTCAGCCAGTAAGGCGCAGCTCTGCTCCTGTGTCTGCTCTCAGCACTGAGGTGGCAGGTGTGTGTGGGACCTTTTCACCAGCTTTTATGCAAGTGCTGGAGATCTAACTTGTGTTCTGGTGCTAACATGTTAACCACTTTGTCAACCAAACTATCTCTCCATTCCTATTTTAACTATTTTTTAGAAATCTTTATTTTAGTTTTAATTATGTGGGAATTAAATATGTGTTTTTTAAATATAATTTATATATTTTTATAATTTATATAAATATAAATATGTGCTCATGAATTCAGGCTCTCTGAGGCCAGGGACCATCACAGCCCTTGTAACTACAGTTATAGACATGGGTGCTGAGAACCAAATGGAGGTCCTCTGTGAGAGGAGAGCAGCAAATTTCTCTCCAGTCCCTATTTTAACAATTTTTCAGTATAGAGTCCAATAATATCAAGTACTGTTATAAAAGCAAAAAATTATTATCTTGGCACTAAGATTATACAATATTCTTTTGACTGATATTTAGGAAACATACAAAAATGTAGAGATACTCCTCAGCCTACAACAGGGTTATCTCATAAACTTACTCCAAGCTGAAATACTAAATCAGGAGCTGGAGAGATGGCTCTGCAGTTAAGAGCACTTGCTACTCTTGCAGGGGACCTGGGTTTATTTTCTAGGACTCACAACAGAATGTAACTCTAGTTCCAGAGGGATTCAACACCTTCTTCTGGCTCTGAGGTCACATAATGCATTAGTGCACACACACACATAATTTACTGAGCATCACAACTCAGCCACACACTGCCCTGTCTCGCTCGGAATCCCTTTTCTCCTGAGACTGTGCAGTTGACTGGGAAGAGTCTCTGCCGCTGCCCAGAGCCATCACCACAGCACAGTGGTCAGCAGTATGAGCCCACTGGGGGAAATACTTGTACTGAATACTGAATAAGTTTCAGAGGTGGAGGTCAGAGGTCAGTAGCAGGAGCAAGCTTCTGAACTCAACCACCAACACCTTCTTTCCTCCCCGATCAAAATGAAGACATTTGGAAATAAAAAGACAAATGTTACAACTCTTGGATGTCAGCTGGGGATGCCAATCAGTGATTTGTTTGCTTAGCATGCCAGCATTGCAAAGCCCTAGGTTCAATCTAAGTCTAAAGAAGAAAAAAAAGAAAAAAGAAAGAAAGAAAGAAAGAAAGAAAGAAAGAAAGAAAGAAAGAAAGAAAGAAAGAAAGAAAGAAAGAAAAAAGAGAAACAAAAGTTTCTCACCATTACTGCTCAGAGAAAAGCAGCTACCAACACGAGTGACTGAAGTTTACATGCCCATCTGGATTGAGCTGGATCCCTTCAGCAGCATTCATTTCCATAGAACAAACACAGACTTATGAATGTAATGAACAAAAGGCAAAAGTTCAGAAATTCTTGGAACTGAGAAGAATTTTTTGTTCCAAATTTCTGTAAGATATTTTAAATTTTATTTTTGTATTTCTGAGACTTGCTAGTCTGGAATTCATCACGTAGCCAGGATGGCTTCACCCTCACAGCAGTCTTTCTGTATCAGACACCTCGCCCAACTAAAATTTCCCAAGAACTCTTAAGGAAATAACCCAAGAAAAGAAGAAATCCTACTTTTGTTTGAGTCCTAACTATATTAAAACTATTAAAAGCAAGTTATAGTAAAGGCACTCGTTACTTCTCTCTGTACAGTTAGTTCATTATCATCATGAAAGAAAACTCAACAGTTCACTCAATACTTTTCTTCCTCTCTCTATCCTTCTGTTTATTTTTAAGACAAGGTCTCCTGTAGCCCATGCTGGTTTGAAGTCCTATGAGGATGACCCTGAACTTCTGATCCTATCATGAGCTCAGGCAACCCGGCCACAGCTGGCCTCCTGTTCCTCCTCAGCATCAGGTGTGTGATGTGGCGCACAGCTGCACCGCACACTTGCTTAGAAGTCAGTCCTGTCCTTCCCCTCAGGCTCAGGCTGCCCGGCTCCTGTAGACACACCTCTCTGGATCTCCTTTATTCTGTTGTTTTAAACATCTCGAGCACTTGAGAGGGGGCTCAGTAGGTAGTGCCACTGGCACCCAGTCTGACAACCTGAGTTCAGTCCTTTGAGCCACATGGTGGACTTCAGCAAACTGTCCTGAGCCCACATGGACACATGGCCAGTGGGTATGCGAACACACAAACACGGATATAAAAGTATCTGTAAGGATCTTGAGCTGTCCAGTCTAGGACAAGAAGCTGCATGAAAGACGCTTTCTGGATGATGCTGTCTCCCAACATGAGAGCCCAAAACTCTGGCAGCAGAAGCTCTTTTCCTACATCAATAGCAAAGGTGATAGAGACAGCAGGCCTGGAGGTGCAGCTAGGCCGATACGCTGCTGGCCTGGCCTGGCCTCGCCCCGCACACAGGGAGCCTAGTCCTCCTCTACTGCAGCACTGTACAGCCCGGGCAAGGCAGGAGCTGTGGCAGGAGGATCAGAATTTCAGGGCAAGTTGAAGGTGAGCCTAGCGTAAATGAAAGCCTGTCTCACAACACCACCACCACCAACAACAACAACAACAAAAAGACATAGCTATTACTTATTATTTCCAGTACTCTCTATTTACACAAACCATCACCTTTGTCTCAATTTAACACTAAAAATGTGTATGTAAAATCAGGAGCTAGGCCTGGCCAGACAGCACTGAGTCACTTCATCAGCGATGACTGAATCTGTGGCCCCACATGAGGAGGACTAGCTGACAGCCGGCTGGCTGCCTCATCTGCACATGCCCACACACATAGCTATAGAATTAAGAAGTATAATAAAACCATTTTTTTAAAAAAGGAAAGCAAAGCCAGGCATGGTGGTGCACGCCTGTAATCTCAGCACTTGGGAGGCAGAGGCAGGCAGATTTCTGAGTTTGAGGCCAGCCTGGTCTACAGAGTGAGTTCCAGGACAGCCAGGGCTACACAGAGAAACCCTGTCTCAAAAAACCAAAAAAAAACCAAAAAAAAAAAAAAAAAAAAAAAAAGGCAAAAAAGGAAAGCAAGACTCTCCCTCGTCCTTAGGTTTATTCGGTTGGGTGTATCCCCCTGCCCCAAGAGAGTATCTCTCTATGTGGTCCTGGTTGGTCTGAACTCACTCTACAGACCAGACTGGCCTCACAGAGATCCACCTGCCTCTGCCTCCCAAGTGCTGGGATTAAAGGTGTGCTCCACTGCCACTACCACTGTCCCTCGGGGTTCTTGAGGCGGGTATTACCAAATAGCTCAAGCTGCCCTTAAATTTGCAATTGTCCTGCTTCAGCCTCCCAAACCTGGCATCACCCCAGCTCAGGTTTCTTCATATTTTTAAACACAAGTATGGAAAATGCAGTGAAAAATCAACAAATTCTGTTATTATCAATAGCAACATATATTGAGATATAATCTGGTTTTTATTCCTATATTTATATATAATTGACATCCATATTGAATGTCTTCATATCCAGTATTTTCTATATATGATATATCTAGAATATTCTTACCAAATACGGAAATTGTAACAATTTTCCATTTACATTTTTCTTTAACTTTTTACTCAGCAGCCTAAGCTAGCCTGGAACTCGTGACCTACTATTTAGCTTCTTAAGTATTGGAGTTACAGGCATATTCCATTATATTGATCGTTTTTTGTGTCTGGGGTCTTGTTATGTTTTTTTGTTTGAGACAGGGTCTTATTCTGTATCCCAGCCTGGCCTGCAATTCACTGTTCCTCACACTGTCCTCAAACTAATAGTGTCCACTTGGAGGTCTTGGCCTTCTAACTTTTTACTGGCACGAGGCACCACATTTACTTCTTGTAATTTTAAAAGACAGGATCGTATTTATGCATCCAAGGCTGGCTATGGCCCCACTATACAGATGAAATTGGTCTTGAACTAGCAATCTTCCTGTTTCAGCTTCTTCAGTGCTAAGATTATAAATGTAAAATACCACAGCAGTGTGAACTACCTTTAACTAAAGAAATATCCTGGGGGCTAGAGAAGAGGCTCAGTGGATGAGAGCACTGACTGTCCCTTCAGAGGTTCTCTGAGTTCAATTCTCAACAACCACATGGTGACTCACAATCATCTGTAATGTAATAGGATCTGCTGCCCTCTTCTGGTGTGTCTGAAAAAAGCAACAGTGTACTCACATATAAATAAATAAATTGATAGGGTTTCTCTGTATAGCTCTGGCTGTCCTATTACAAATATGGAGTATAATTTATTAGCCATTCCTCAATATTGTGAATTCAGGCAGCTATCAATTTTATAGTAAAATAGTCTGTGGTGAATACCTTTGAATCTATATTTTTATTAGCAATTCTTACTGACTGCTAAGGATAAATGTATTCAAGAAATTTAGAGCCGTGCAGTGGTGGCACATGCCTTTAATCCCGGCACTTGGGAGGTAGAGGTAGGTGGATTTCTGAGTTTGAGACCAGCCTGGTCTCCAGTCTCCAAAGTGAGTTCCAGGATAGCCTGGCAATATAGAGAAACCCTGTCTTGAAAAAAAAAAAAAGATAAAATGTTTTTCCTTCACTCATTTAAGGAAAAAAAAAAGCATTCAGAGCTATTGAGGCTATCTGAGCACACTGTGACCCCAAGACTGTGCTACAGACTGAGAAAGCCTGTTTGTAGCTGTGCTGTGGCTCGCCTGGGCTGTGATCCCTCTGGCTGGGATACAGACATGCATTAATTTTATTTTATGTGAGGGTATCATATCCCCTGAAATAGACGTTGTGAACTGCCATGTGGGTGCTGGGACTTGAACCCCGGTTCTTTGAAAGAGCAGCCAGTGCTCGTAAGCACTTCGGCATCTCTCTAGGCCTTACACCTTTAATCCCAAAGAATAAAGGTAAAGTTAGTTTGTAAAAGGAATTACCCATGTTTGAAGAATGTGATGTATAACTGAGTGGCAGACAAAGTGAAGAACCATCGGACAGAACAGGATCTGCCCAACTCTCATGAGAAGAGAGAGGAAAGGGAGACTTACCTGAGAGAGCGGTGCAGGCAGGGAAGGAGGAAAGGAAGGAGGTGGTTGTACTGGGACAGTTGTACAGAGACAGGTTGCAGAGAGAGAACAAGCCCAATGAGGGAGAAGATAGAACAAGCCAGAGAATGAGAAGGCGCCAGAAGATTAGAACAGACTGCCAGGTTAGGATGAGGCCAAGCAGAGCAATTCAGGAGAAGCCAGATTGAATCGGTCACCTTGGAGAGGAGTTTGAGGCAGAACTGAGTTGAACCTGCCAGTTAGAGTTCAGAAAGACAAGAAAGGGTGACTTCAGTAGTAAGTCAGGCTAAAACCACTCTAGGCCTAGGTAAGATTGTACAGAGGCTAGATGCTTGCCGGACCAGGCTTAGGTTAGCAGACTGAGGCAGTAAGTCTCAGAGACAATTACATCAGGAGAATAAGTTACTTTTATAGTTTCTTCAGTGAACTAATGTTTTCAGCTGCTCCATGTCATGCCCATTTCTCAGGCCTTCCAGTGGGTCTCAAACTTTCAGAACATATATGGGTAATGCCGCCCGCCTGCCCTCTCTCTCATAAATCTTTCTTTGTGCGTGTATGCAAGTAGACACTTGCTTGGCATGTGTGGAGGGCAGAGTTGTCTTCTTCCACTGTGTGAGTTCTGAGGACTGGACTCGGGCTGTCAGGATACCAGCTGTCACTTTTGCCCACCCGGTCATGGAATTCTTACTTCCTGCTTTTCTCTAGCTCATTTCCCTTTCTAAAAAAATCAACTCTTCTTTCTCCATGTATACTAGAGAAGGTAGGAGAGATTAAAAGCTCCAAGCAGATAGCAGTTATGAGTGTTACACACTTGCTAGCCCTTGTCAGTGCACAATGATAGGTTAGCAAAGCAATACAAAAATGGAAAAGCCTCAAAAGATACAAAAGAATAAGACGCTAAGTTATAACACTGGGCTGGTGAGGTGGCTCAGTCATTACAGGGTAGGCGCTCCTTCTAAAATATGTTATAGCATAAAACTAAAGAAGATAAAGGGAACAGGATGTTGGACAGTTTAGTATTCTTTACTTGATATTTCGCCCATTTAAAATTCTTAAAAGTGTGGGGGAGGGGGTTAAGACCCCTCGGTGGTCAAGCAATCCTCAGTGTATGCAGAGCCTCCAGAGTGCCGCCAGGTGCTACCACCCATCCTGCAAATCAGTTCAAGTATTATGGCAGTATTGTATGGACTCACCGTACGCAGTGTGACACACACTCACAGATACAAAGGAGGATGAGCACCATGAACACAGCACCTAAGCAGAAGAGTAAGGAACGCCTTTCCAGAGGAGGACACCAGAGGCAGACGTCCAAATGACAGGATGGGAGTAAGGCGGTTTCTTTCAGACACATAAGGATAAGAAGAATTGTTATCAACTGGCAGGTTGTTTTCTTACTGAGCACTGTGCAGGCAGAAGCTCTAGGCTGACCTCAGGAGAAATACCTGCCAGCCAGCAGTACCAGCTCCCGTCAACACTGCAGTGGGTGCAGTTGCTGGCCCCTAACTGCAGATCTTGCCAAATTTAGTTCCAAAGCTCTAAATTAAGCTCAGAAACCCTCATGCATATAAATATTAGATTGGAGCTGGGCGGTAGTGGTGCACACCTGTAATCCCAGCACTGTGGGAGGCAGAGGCAGGCGGATTTCTGAGTTCGAGGCCAGCCTGGTCTACAGAGTGAGTTCCAGGACAGCCAGGGCTACACAGAGAAACCCTGTCTCAGGGGGAAAAAAAACAAAAACAAAAAAACAAAACAAAAAAAAAAATTAGATTGGGCCTTGAGAGCAAGGAGTCTGTATAATAAAGTTCATGCTCCGTAGATTTACCTAAGAAGCTGTGAATGGTTGTTTGAGACAGGGTCTCACTTATGCAGGACTGGCTGGCCTGGAGTTCAGTATATCGACCGGAGGGGCCCAGAACTCATACAGGTCTTTTTGTTTCAGCCTCAGTGCCGGAATTTAAACGTGTGCCAACATGCTACGCAGGAGCTGTAGATTTTTAAAGGCTCTGTCATATTAACATAACAAGACCACCAGCCTTTAAGCTGATAATAGCTGATCACCAACTCCTCACTTCCTGGTTCTTCCTCCTCCTAGTAACTTTTTACCTGGATGGCAGGCTCTTCCTGACCATTAGCTCCTACTCAACCACACTCTGCCACAGCATTCAACTCAGCCAAACAGAAAGCTCTCGGCATAACCCCTGGTTTACACACATAAGCCAACCAGGCCCAAGTCCTGGGCAGACAAGGGCCCAGGCAGGAGGCCAGACTTCTTTACCTTAGTACAGCGCTGGCTCCTCTACTGTCCTGGCTTGTTATTCTTCACTGGTTTAAGACCAGAACTTGGGACCACTCAGCATTTGGGTGGCTGCTGCATTTCCATCGCCATATTTTCTCTAGAATTAAGCCCACCTGAGCAAGGAGATAGGCTCTATCACAATCAAAGACCCCCCACAACACGAAGATCTGAAGGTAAATCAGGACAGTGGTAGGAAGCACAGGCCTGTAACTCCAGCACTCTGGAGGGTCAGGAGGAGACCTCAAGTCAGCCTGGCACACGAAGACCCTGTCTGAAAATAAAACAATCAAACAACAACAAAAGCCAAAACAGGCATGGTTGTCCACACTGGATGAAGAAAAGAGATAAAAAGGAAAGGAAAGGACATGACTGCTTCTAGGAATTGTGGAGGAGAAAGTTTATTAGGAATATGAGGGAGACAAAACCAGAGTTGAGAAACATCTAACAGAGTCTAGAGCAGTCTGACCCTGAACCATGTGGGGAGAGGAAGGGAAGGGAAGGGAAGGGAAGGGAGAGAAGGGAACCAAGTACAGCAGCCAGGAGGCCAAAAGGAGCAAAGGAAGGGCAGCCCAGCCCTGGAGAGTTCAGGGTAGAGTGCGGGGTGTGTGTGTGTGTGTGTGTGTGTGTGTGTGTGTGTGTGTGTGCGCATGCACACACCAACCATGCTCTTTAACAATAGGACAGCCAGCGGGACGCTGGGAGAGCCTGAGGCCTGGTCCATCTGATATGCTAAGTAGGCCTTCCCTGGTTAGAAACTTGACACACACCTGGCCTTAGCCCCTAGGTGGCTGAGGTCAGAGGACCTAGAATTTGAGGCTGGGGTGGCTACACAGTAAATCTGAGGCCTATGTAGTGAGTTTCTCTACCAAACCAGAAACAACAAACCCAAACCAACCAAAAGATAAATCATGGTCAGAAAAAAAAAAAAAGCTAATCTTTTCAGAGTACGAGTTCATAGACTGGCCTTTGAGATTAGAAAAGATGTATTCCTCTGCCTCTGGAACGCTGGGATTAAAGGTGTGTGCCTCAAAACCTGGCCTTGATACTTAAGAGGACCAGTCTGCATGTCTGAAATGCTTACATTATATGTATATTTATTTTAGAAATTAATTCTTTTATATGGCTTGAAAGTCTGCTTCCTCAAAGCCTGCTCGTGAGGGCTGAGTGTAGCTCACATAACATGCAGAAAGCTCTAGGTCTGATCCTTACACCACCCCCAAAAGGGAGGGAGACTGACAAGATGACTCAGCAGATAAAAGCTTTTGACAAGCAAGCCTGATGACCAGAGACAACAGGAGCCTGCATGGCGGCTCCCATCTGTAATCCTACAACTCTGGGGTAACTGGGAGGCAGAGCATGGGCGCTCCCAAGAAGCTTGCGGGCCAGCTGGCCTAAATACCGTTCAACAGAAATAAGAGACCCCGCCTCAAACAAAGTGGAAGAAAGGAACCAACTCCTCAAACGTTGTCCGGACTTCCAGATGTGCTTCACACAGAAATAAATAAGTTCTTAGTAATGTGGAAACGCAAATGGCATAATCCTATTTGATTTCTAAATATTATGAACGATGGCTAATGCTAATTCAGTCTTTAACATACGGGAATTGAGGCATAAGGAGATGCTTGAGTCGGGAAAGCATGAGGTGTGAGTTTGGACCCGGCACCCTGTTAAAGAAGTTGGGCCTATAATCCTTGCACTGGGAGGTGGAGACAGGAGAAGACAGGAGGCTAGGGAATCACTGACCAGTCAGCCTGCCAGTCAACAAGGTAAAGACTGTCCTAGTTAGTGTGACAACAGCCCAGAGCTGAGGGAGTTCCAACTGGGGAACTGCCCAGATCAGATTAGTCAGTGAAAGCCTGTCCTGACCGCGACTGATGTGGGAGCACCCAGCCCACCGTGGGGAACACCATCCCACCACCCCTAGGCAGGCGGTCCTGAGCTACATACAGATGCTAGCTAGCCATGAGCCCAAGAGTAAGCTTGTGAATGAGCAGTAATCAGCACTCTCCCCTAGCCCAACACACACACAGGTCTGTTTTAAGATCCTGCCTTGAGTTTCAGCTTGGCTTTCCTCAATGATGGACTGTAAACTGTAAGAATAGAGAAAACCTTTCCTCTCCAGGTTGCTTTTAGGTCAGAGCTATTTATTGAAGCAACAGAAAAACAAAATAGAATGGACACCCAGTGTCCAAAAAAACCAAACCAAACCAAACCAAACCAAAAACACCCAAAACAGTGGATAGCTACAGAAGAGGATGTGACAATCTGGACCTTTTGCTCCACAGACACATATGTGGGTCTGCACACATGTACACATACATACATATACTCCCCCACACACATGTGCACAAAGATATATTAAAAAAAAATTAAAAGAAGGCTGGCAAAATAGCTCATTGGGAAAAGGCACCTAAGACCAACATGATAGAAGAAGGGAAAGAACTGATTCCTACAGCTTGTCCTGATTGCCTCACACATGCAATGGCATAGATGTACTCACACACACACACACACACACACACACACACACACACTCACACACACGTCAGACTGAGCAGTGAAAAACTGCCCTAATGTGGGAAGACCCAGCCCATGGCAGGGAACACCATCCCTAGACAGGTGGGCCATAAATACGATGTCATAAATTTTATGTATGAAAAGGCTCAGTGGTTAAATACGCTGGCTGCTCTTACAGAGGACTAGGGATCCATTCACAGCACCCACACAACAGCCCATAACCATTAGTAACTCCAATTACAGTTACTCTCATCTGACCTCCTCAAGAACCAGGTATGCACGAGGTCATAGTTGTACATGCAGGCAAGACACTCATATACATAATGAAAATGATCTTAGAAATGATCAGGATTTAGAGGGAGAAGGGGAAGGAGTAAACAATTCATTTTATGTGTGTATGTACCTGGACATGTGTATGTGCCTACTACATGTACAGGACAGATTAGGGCATCAGATGCCCTAGAACTGGAGTTACAGATGGTTATCTGCCATGCGGGTGCTGAGAACTGAATCAGATCCTCTGCAACAGCAGCCAGTGCACTTAACCACCTCTTAACCATCTCTCTAGGCCCATAAAAAATTAAATATAATAAAAAAAAAGTTAAGGTAGAAAGTGATCATGGAAGATACCCAGTGTATATCTTCTGTATATATATTTATACACATATAAATTTTTAAAAAATGTTATAGGACTATCTTTTTGTTTGCTTTATAGTGTGTGTGTGTGTGTGTGTGTGTGTGTGTGTGTGTGTGTGTGTGTGTGTGTGTTGAGGGAAGGGGGAGAAGGAGAGGGAGAGAGAGAGAATGAATGTGTGACACATTCTTCTTCCATTATGGGGGTTCCAGGGATTACACTCAAGCCATCACACTTGGCTGCAAGCATCTTTACCATCTTGCAGACCTCTAGGGCTATCTTAAAGTTTTTGTACACATTAACTTTTCTTTTTCTTTTTTCTGGCCTTAGAATAATACTCTTGAACTACCTCAGCCTCTAGTGTGTGGTAGAATTATAGGTGTGGGTTTTTTTTTTTTCATTTATTTATGAGTGTGTGTGTGTGAGAGAGAATGTGTGTGCATGTGTGAGAGTGTGTGTATGTGTAAGAGTGAGAGTGTTTGTGTGTGTGTGTGTGAGAGAGAGAGAGAATATGTGTGCATGTGTGAGATTGTGTGTATGTGTAAGAGTGAGAGTGTGTATATGTGTGAGTGTGTGTATGTGAGAGAGAGAATGTGTGTGTATGTGTGAGAGAGAGTTTGTGTGTAAGAGTGTGTGTGTGTGTGTGAGCGCGCACCTGTTGGTAGACAAGTCAGACAGTAAGCTGTAGGAGTGACTTCTCTTTCTATCACCACGTGGGTTCCAGAGACTGAACTTAGTTTACCCTAACATCAGATTTGACAGTAAGCGTCCTCCCTAACCCCTAACCTACTGGGCCACCTTAGAGCCTTAGCTTTTTGTATTAATGCTTAATCCTTAAACAAACAAACAAACAAACAAACAAACAGGAAAAAACTTAGCCCTGCCCCTTAAAACTACTTAGGGAATGGGTACTATTATCCTTATTTTACAAATGAAGAAATTGAAAAAAATCCAGTTGCTAACAATCAGCAATTGGTAGAGCGAGCATTCACAAGAACGTTTTTGCTCTTTATTTTGGTTTTTCAAGACACCCTGTTTCTGTGTAGCCCTGGCTCTCCTGGAATTCAATCTGTATATCAGGCTGGCCTCAAACTCAGAGATCCACTTGGGGGCAGTTGGGATGGCCACGCCCAGAAGAACGTTGTCTTGGTTTTTTGTATTTAGCTTTTTCCAGACAGGGTTTCTCTGTGTAGCCCTGGCTGTCCTGGAACTCACTCTGTAGACCAGGCTGGCCTTGAACTCAGAAATCTGCCTGCCTCTGCCTCCCAGAGGATTACAGACCTGTGCCACCACCACCCAGCTAAGAACGCCTTTCTTTCTTAACCTTTTGGCTAAGATCAAGTGTAGAACGCCTTTCTTAAAGAGAAACTAATAACAGACTATTAACAAAAGGGAGAAGCTAGGAAAAGAGTTCGTTAAGAAGTAAGTAAGTACATTAGCTTTAAGTTCAGAGATGGTTTCATATCAGCATCACTAGAGCTTAATATGGTGGCACATAATCCCAGGTCAGGAGAGGCAGAGGCAGGAAGATGAGGAACTCAAGGTCATTCTGGGCTATGGTGAGTTTAAGGTCATCCCCAACTGTGTGAGACCCTCTCTTAAGCAATTAAATAAGTAAATAAAATCATATAAAATAAAATAGTCAATGTTACCAGAATGTCTTTCCAACATGTATTGTTTTCTCAATTACTTGTAAATTATGCTAAATCACCCTTCACAAAAGCTGCCCTTGATCTTCCCGGATCCTGCAAAGGGAGAGGGTGACAGAACATAAAGGATAAAAAGAAACTGTAACCTTACTTTTCTAACACCTTTAAGAGCTTTTTTCCTTGACCTTTTCTAAAGTCCTGGTAATCAGAAAACAAAGACTTAATTAAAAAGAAGACACTTTCAGTTGAAATAAAATAATCTTTTGGTATTTTTTGGTTTGGAAATTACTGAAACGGTTTTTTAAAAAAAGGCTTTAGATATATCCTAGCCACCCCTAAATCAAATGACAACCACGTTTTAAGAAACTGTCATCTTTTAATTTCCCAGCAGTTCTTTCCCTCATAGGCTACTCCTGCTCTGGCTGCAGATGGGAGCTGCTCCAGTGACGTCAGAGCAGTCTCCCAGCAACGGTGGAGGAGGGTTGTCCACCACAGGGGTTTCCTGAAAAGCTAATGAGAAATTACCCACATATTTGCTGAAATATCAAGATGCAAAGAGGCAGTGGAATCAAGCTCCTCACCTTTCTGCTCCTGCCCCTGTCTATAAGTGCTCTTCATTTACTTTAAATCCACCCTCTTCTCCCCCCACCCTACTTCCGGCTACATAAAGTTAAATTGTTAGTTTGAAACATTTATGAATATAATAAATTACTGAGATACCACAGAAAATAGAACTGCAAATCTAAGCAAAACGGCCAAATCTACTATTTTTTTTTTTACTTCTTACTAAGAATTCTGAATAAATGGCAGTACAGAACAAAGAAATAAATCAAGATAGAAAATAAACAGGCATGTGTTAGAGGACGAGCCGGCAGGTGCTACCCAAGCATGCATGCTTTACACAAGGGCGACTCAGCTTCTCCCAGGCTCTAGTCTACTGAGTTCTTCAAACTGACCTCCGCGGGTCCCTCCAGAGATCATCTCTATTAAAATGGACAGGCATAAAAGGAACTGGAAGCACAAATAGAATCCAAAACTAACCATCTAGGGCTGTTAAAACTCACAACTAGGTTTATATGTGGCAAGTCCTTGCTAACCTTTGCTTTAGCTATATAGATTCAAAATTAAATTTTACTCTGAACTACAGTGGCAAGGACTTTTATATAACTACCTATTTTGAGGTCTGGAAAATGGCACACAAAGTGATCAGGACCAGTATAAATACAGAAAAATCCGACACTTCCAAAACTCAATTTTAAATTAACAGCTTCTGGGTTCTAAAACCTTCATGAGCTCATTTTCCTTCTACATTTAGAAATAGCAATTAGGTAAAATTCATTAGCATCAGCACTCACGGGGTTAAATTCAAGCACCTTGCTTCAGCAATCCGACTCTGGTCTAAGCCTGCTGTGAAAAGAGACAAGCACAGGCACCCTATTACTAAACACCCCAGTCAGCCTCAGCTCTAGTCCGGGTGCCCAGTTGTCAGCGAGTCACAAAGACTTCAGATCCATTTTTCTTCTTCCTTCTCTCTGGCCCCTCCCTCACAGAAGAGAAAGACTGCAAACAAAATAATACGTCACTGGAGGTAGAGGGAATCCCATCTCTGCACTCTTTAGAAACCAGAGCCAGCAAAGAAAAACAAGCCAATTATAAGAAACAAACAAGCCACCCAAAATTAACAGTGGCAAACCCAGAGAAACCTTAATACATCAAATAGAATTTGTAGGAAAACAGTTTAGCAAAATACTCCCAGATGCTTATAATCATAAAAGCTCCCTAGACAGGACAAAGGCGACATATTTCTCCTTAACACATCTGATGAGTACAGGGACAGTTACATAAAGACACAGGACACAGAGGCACAGTCACCAGCCGGGCATGGAGGAGAGCTGGGTAATGACACAGGGAAGGATATTTATAGGGGATTCCCTGCTTCCTGCAATGTGCGTCAACAGCATCACCAAAGGGAAAAGAAATCACCGCGGCTCTCATAAGCAAAATCTGAATGAGGCATTGCTTAAAATAATCATGGAAGAAGTAGAATCTGCAAACAGTACAAGTTCTAGCAAACCTAATATTTAATATATTTTAAAGATAAAAACAGCCTCTGAAAATTTCCAGAAACCCCCCACAAAATTTAACATTTGAAAATTGAATTTTCATAATGTGTATTGTACTGGGAAATCAACAATGCTATTTTAAAATGCCAATTTTTGTCACCTCTCCTCTCCCAGCCTGTGAAGTCCAAGGACTTTTATTTAAAGAAAGAAAATTATCCAAAACTCACCCCGGAAGAATCTGCACTTACACCAGCAGCGAGCTCACATTATTAATGGAGACCTCATTGTAAGGATCTGTTCTGCCTGCCGGAATTTTGCCGGAAGAAATTCCTTCTGGGAAACCTGTGCCTCTTCCCCCGCCCACAGTCCCCAGCCGCCCCCCCCTTCACCCTTGAATGAAATGCTACTGATCCTTGTTGCTGCTTCTCCTGCTAATTGCTATGACGAGATGTTCTAAAGCAGACCATGGCCCAGCTGTTTTAGCCCACAGACAGACAGACAGACAGACACAGAGACTGAGAGAAATAGAATGGGGTGGAGTGGGGTGGGGTGGGGGGGAGAGGGAGAGGGAGGGAGAGGGAAAGAAAGAGGGGGAGAAGGGGGGAGAGAGGGAGGGAGAGGAAGAGAGAGAGAGAGAGAGAGAGAGAGAGCACATGCACCCCCCCACCTCCTCCTCCTCTTTCATTCAGGTACTTCTGTAGCCTGCCTGCCTCCACACTGCTCTGAGGACAGCTTTTAAAGATACAGCGCAGCTCCTTTTTGCTGCATATGTTCAGCTGCCAAAATAGACTTTTTAGTGAAGAATAATGATTTGGGGGATATGTAAAAATTCACTTTTAAATTTATCCTGCCTTTTTCTCACCTACAAAATAATTGAGGTCAAAGAAATGTTTTTTACCTAAAAGCTACCAGGCTCGACTTTCAAAATGTAAAACAAAGACCAAACACAGTTACAGAGAATTTTCTTTCCAGCAAGCTATATTTAGTAAAATCAGTTTTCACTTGGGGGGCACAAAATAAACAGATTAGAACACTAGGAGCTATTTCTCCTCCCATATTGCCCCACAAAAGACCAAACAGAAAACTCCAGGTGAAAAAGGAGGAAATGGGGGGTGGACAGGAATGAATATTAGGGGAGAAGGATAAATATATTACAATAAAGGAGCTAATTCAAAGGAGACCACAAGAAAAGAGTAATAATATGGAAAGGGAAAGAATGCATAGTGAGCCAGTAGTGGAGGCTCACACCTGTGGGAGGCAGGGGCTGTGCTTTGAGTTCAAGGACAGCCTACCCAAAGAGAAAAGACTGTTTTGCTAGTTTTGATGTTGAAACAGGGTCTTACTATGTAGCCTTGGCTGACCTGGAACTCACAGATATCACCCTGATTCTGCTCCCCAAGTATTGGGATCAAAAGTGTGAGCTACTACATCAAGCAAAGACTCCATCTCCGGAGAAAAAGAACCCGGACATTTCCAGGGATCATCCTGGAGCTTCTAATTTAAATCCAGTACGGTGGCTCACACCCATAATCCCAGTACTCTGGAGACTGAAACAGTTCAAAGTCAGGCTCAGAGCAACAGGGATAGATGTGCCTTTCAGAGTCCTTCTTCCCACTTTCTATTGTAGAGGATTAATTCCATAACCTCGCAAGCTCTAAGAATGTACTCTACTACTATGTTATACCTCCAGCTCTAAGTCCTAATTTTTGGTTGTTATTTTTTTGTTTTTTTGTTTTTTGGATTTGGTTTTTTCGAGACAGGGTTTCTCTGTATAGCCCTGGCTGTCCTGGAACTCACTCTGTAGACCAGGCTAGCCTGGAACTCAGAAATCCGCCTGCCTCTGCCTCTGAAGTGCTGGGATTACAGGTGTGCGCCACCATCGCCTGGCTAGGTCCTAATTTTTAAGGGCCTAAAAAAAGTGGTAATAATATCTAATCTACAGGAGGCAGTGGACCTTAGAGGTAGTGCAAAATCTGTCATAACACAAAACTACTGTGGCTAAAGCCAAGGCAACCTAAGGATAGTGAGAGAAGCTGTCAGAAAGACTCATCTGGGGTTTGGGGATTTAGCTCAGTGGTAGAGTGCTTGCCTAGCAAGCTCAAGGCCCTGGGTTCGGTCAAAAAAAGAGAGCCGAGGCCAGCCTGGTCTACAGAGTGAGTTCCAGAGAAACCCTGTCTCAAAAAAACCAAATCCAACACCCCCCCCCCCAAAAAAAAGACAGAAAGACTCATCTGACCACGTATTTCAGATGCCCTGTAGCTACCCACTGGGCAAACCATAAACTCCCTGCAGGGCTACCACACACAGCCTTCTGAAAGGACCCCACTGAGGCATGGGGGAGGGGGGATAACACTGTTCTGAGAAAACCTGAGGGCCAGCCAGCCTTCTCAAGCTGGGCTTTACAAACCCTAGCAGGGGTCAACAGACCTGAGGAACAACAAAAAAGGATTTAGCCATTCCATCCTCCAACTTCTAAAACCCAGTTGGGTAAGGCCACCTTATTGTTTAGTCTTCATCAGACTATCACAAGAATGAATGAGCATTAAGGTTGAGAGTGGAGACTCAGACAGCGACCAGTCTTCACCTCGGCTCCTATGGAGCCCTTACATTAGCTCTAAGTGGGAGTAGGGGCGTGGGCAGGCGGGAGCACACAGGAGCTCTACCTGGGTCATCACCAGACGTCAGCGCTGGGCATTACTGTAAGTCTGGATCATTTGGCCTCCGCCTGCCTCTTGCTACTCACTCTTGGCTTTACTTGCGATTTGCCCTAACCCTATCTTCAGCCACCATCCTTATTTGTGTTTTAAGACGGGATTCCTGTGAAAACCCTGTGTGATCCCATTCATACTCTCCTTCTATCTATGACTATTCCCAATAACTGGACTATAAATAAACTTCTGGGCTGTGGAAAAAAAAAAAGAAAAGAAAAGACTCGTCTGAGCCCAGCAGTGGTGGCACACGCCTTTAATCCCAGCACGTGGGAGACAGAGGCAGGTGGATTTCTGAGTTCGAGGCCAGACTGGTCTACAGAGTGAGTTCCAGGACAGGCAAGGCTATACAGAGAAACCCTGTCTCAAAAAATAGAAAGAGAGAAAGGGGTGGGGGGAGGGATTGACTCATCTGGGACAGGAGAGATGGCTCAGCAGTTAGGAGCACTGAGTTCAAGTCCCAGCAACCACACGGTGGCTCACAACCATCTGTAATGGGATCCAGTGCCCTCTTTTGCTGTGTCTGAAGACAGCTGCAGTGTACTCATACATAAAATAAATCTTAAGAAAAAAAAGAGAGAGAGAGAGAGAGAGAGACTCACCTATGCACACATCTTCAATCCCAGTGCTGGGAGGCAGAGAGGCAGGATCTCTGTGAGGTTGGGTCTTACTGTCTATTGTAATGCTAAGTGAATAGAACTTGCGACCCTGCCCCCAAGTTATTTCTCATTGGTAAATAAAGATGCAGACAGTCAATAGCTAGGCAGATAGGCAGAAGAGAAAGAGCCAGTCTAGGTTTCCTGGACTTTGGGGTCAGAGAACCTGGAGAGAAGATGGAGAATGAAGGAGAAGCTGCCAGGGGTTAGTGAGCCATGAAAAATGTGGCCCTGAGTGCTGACCAAGTGGAGCTGAGAGCAGCCCAGACCAAACAGTGATGATTTGCGGTTACCGATAGGAAGGTAGATTCTAACAGCACAGATATCTACCCAGCTCTTGTGCTACTGAAGACTTACTGTAACTATAAAAGTTATGTGCATCTTTTATCTGGTAACTAAGTGAACAAAGGCATGGTAGAAACCCCTGGTTGGGATTAAATAAATTCCATAACAGATCTCTGTGTTCAAGTCCAGCCTGGTCTACAGAACAAGGTCCAAGACAGCCAGGGCCAACTAAAACTTAATCCATGGAAATGGAGCAGTGGTTCAGTGGTTAAGAGCCCTGACTGGTTGCTCTCCCAGAGAGGACCTGGCCTTAATTCTCAACAACACCTACTATAATTGTGGAGCTACCCACAGTAACTCCAGTTCTAGGAGATACAACATTTTCTCTGGTCTCTGAAAGGTACCAGGCAGGCATGTGGCACAAAGGACATGCGTGCATACCAAACATTTACACACATAAGTTACAAAACTAAAGTTTAGACCTCATCCATTCATCCAGACATGTATTTGTTACAAGCACAAGAGTCTTGGCACTATGGTAAGCTCTATGAATGTGACACAGACTCACACTAAAGATAAAAAGAAAGGCACAGGAACTTTTCTGAGTCACATGAGAAAACATTAAGGACTTAGAAGGCTCACAGCAAAAGAGCCAAGTGATCACTAGAAGAAACCTGCTTCTGTACTGTATGAGGTGGAAGGCTACTGGGAGGCTTTGGTTTTGGTTTTGAGACAGGGTTTCTCTGTGCAGCCTTAACTGTCCTGGAACACCCGCAGTAGACCAGGCTGGCCTCAAACTCAGAGATCCACCTGCCTCTGCCTCCTGGGTGCTGGGATTAAAGATATCTACTGGTAGTTTTTAACTGCCAGTTATTAATTATAAATGAATTAATTTAGCACATGCATGTGTGCGTGTTTGCAGGTATTTTTGCATATGTCTTAGCACACAGGTGGAGGTCAGAGTACAACTCCTGGAAGTCCATTCTTTCCTGCTATCCTGTGGTCAGACTGTCAGGCTTGGGGTCAAGCTGAGCTATCTTACCAGCACCCCACTGGCAGTTTTTAAGCAGAGGAATTATGTGTTCTGGATCTATATTTCTTTGTTTTGTAGCTTCCAATAGTTTTGTTTGATAAGTTTATACCATATAGAAAATAAAAAAAAAACTAAAATAATCACCTACATCCATACAAAAAGTGTATCTGCCTATAAATATATAATTTAAGATTTATTTTAAATATTTCACAGTAACTAATTATAATTCAGTGTGCATCCCTAGCACATACAATAAGGTCACTCTGAAGTATTTTTAAAAAAGCCACTATGCTAGGTGGTGGTGGCTTACACTTTCAATCCCAACACTCAGAGTCAGGTGGATCTCTCTATGAGTTAGAGGACAGCCTGGTCTATAGAGTAAGTTCCAGGGCAGCCAAAGCTACACAGAGAAATCCTACTCTAAAAAACCAAGGGAGAATAGTTTTAGCTATCCTGGGTTTTTTTTTCATCTTACACCAGTCAGAATGGCTAAGATTAAAAATTCAGGAGACAGCAGGTGTTGGAGAGGGTGTGGAGAAAGAGGAACACTCCTCCACTGCTGGTGGGGTTGCAAATTGGTACAACCACTCTGGAAAGCAGTCTGGTGGTTCCTCTGAAAACTGGGCACCTCACTTCCAGAATATCCTGCTATACCACTCCTGGGCATATACCCAGAGGATTCCCTACCATGTAATAAGGTTACATGCTCTACTATGTTCATAGCAGCCCTATTATAATAGCCAGATGCTGGAAAGAACCCAGGTATCCCTCAACAGAAGAGTGATATGCAAAGAGAAGAGTGGATGCAAAAAATGTGGTATATCTACACAATGGAGTACTATTCAGCCATTAGAAACAATGAATTCATGAAATTCTTAGGCAAATGGATGGAGCTAGAGAATATCATACTAAGTGAGGTAACCCAGACTCAAAAGGTGAATCATGGTATGCACTCACTAATAAGTGGATATTAACCTAGAAAACTGGAATACCCAAAACATAATCCACACATCAAATGAGGTACAAGAAGAAAGGAGGAGTGGCCCCTGGTTCTGGAAAGACTCAGTGAAACAGTATTCAGCAAAACCAGAACGGGGAAGTGGGAAGGGGTGGGTGGGAGGACAGGGGAAGAGAAGGGGGTTTGCGGGACTTTCGGGGAGTGGGGGGGGCTAGAAAAGGGGAAATCATTTGAAATGTAAATAAATTATATCGAATAATAAAAAAAAAAAAAAACCAAGGGAGAAGGCGGGTGTGGTGGCCCACGCCTGTGATCCCAGCACTTGGGAGGCAGAGGCAGGCAGACTTCTGAGTTCAAGGCCACACAGCCTGGTCTACAGAGTGAGTTGCAGGACAGCCAGGGCTATACAGAGAAACCCTGTCTCGAAAAACCAAAACCAAACCAAACCAAAAAAAAAAAAAAAAAAAAAAAAAAAAAAACCAACCAACCAAACAAAAAACTGATGGAGAGGCGTTACCTAAGTGAATTCTTGATGAATTACTGTGTCTACATGAAAAAAAGATCTAAAGAGTATTGGAACTTTAAGAACTGAAATGACTTATTTTGGCTTGTGTGTGGGAGCACCTCCATTTCAGAGACAGAGCCTTGGACTCCTCCTGACTCCACCTTCTAAGCACTAGCATTGCATGCATGTACTACCATGCCAGTTTCTGACTTTGGAATTACTACCAAAGGAGGCTGAATAAGCAAGGACATGGCCTCTGCATCAGCTCCTGCTTCCTGATCTGCTTGAGTTCCAGTCCTGACTAACTTTGGTGATGAACAGCTGTGTGGATGTGTAATCGGAATAAACCCTTTCCTCCCCAGCTTGCTTCTTGGTCATGATGTTTGTGCAGGAATAGAAATCCTGACTAAGACAAATTGGTACCAGCATAGTGGGGTATTCCTGTGACAGCCTGACCATGTTGGGGGAGGACTGTGGAACTTTGAGCTAGAAGATCCATTCAGCTCTTAGCTCTGTGTTATGTTGTGTAGGAGCTCGAAAGGTAATTTTGAGAACAGTGCAGAAGATGGAGACCTGGAGGCTTGTGAAATTTTAGAGGGAAGATTAAAGACTCTTATCAGGGACACGATTTGATTGTGAGGATTCTGTGGTTTTGGTTAGCAGGGGCTGAAGAATCAGCTGTGATTAACAAGATACCAGAACTACTAAAGCAAAAACTTTCATTACTGGGACGATGCTAGTTAGCTGGAGCTAAGAAATTAGTGGTGATTAAGAAGAGACCAGTGGGGAGGGGGATCCGGGAAAGGGGAAATCATTTGGAATGTAAACAAAGAATATAGAAAATAAAAATATTTAAAAAAAAAAAAAAAAAAAAAGAAGAGACCAGCAACACTGAGGTGAACTCTTCTGGGAAGTGCTAAGAGCACACAGAGGCTGTGTTCCAGAGATAGCCAAGGTTATACCTTGTGCTGTGGCTGGACTTGGTACTGTGTAAGAGTCACCCAGGTGGTTCTGGTTTTGAAGGCATGAAGGGGTCATGAAGAGCAGCTGAGCCTTGGCACTGTGAGAGGCCGTGGAAGGCCATTGGTGAAGGTGCAGCTTCAGTTGCAGTTGATGGCCCAGGACTGAAGGGGTCATGCAAAGGAGGTGAGGCTTGGCACCGTGAAGAGAGCCTATGAGAGGCTATTGGTGAAGCTTAGTTACAGCAGAAGACAGCAGTGCTTTGGAGATGCCAGTGCCATGAGATGACCACCAAGAACAGCAGCAGCAGTGGAGTACAGGCAGCTGGAGCCTAGAAGACAAGCTGTGTGCTACAAAGGGCAGAGCTGGAGAAGCCCAGAAGATGATGAGTTGGATCCCAGACATTGGACAGTTGGAGTTTGATTTTGCTTTTGATTGTGGCTGTGCCCTGATATTTTTCCCTCTTGAAGAAAGAAGGTATTTTAGTGGAGTTCAGTTAGGAGACTTTGAAATTTTAAAAAACTTTGCATTTTAAAAGATATTGAATATTTTAAAGGGATTGAACTTTTAATATGCAAGACTGTGGAACTTTTAAAGTTATTTATATCTTGAATACCCATTATGATTTTATCTAGATCAAATGTTGATTAAGATTTATTTATTTATTATGTATACAGTATTCTGCCTACATGTATGCCTGCAGGCCAGAAGAGGGCACCAGATCTCATTACAAATGGTTAAGAGCTAACATGTGGTTACTGGGAATTAAGCACAAAACCTCTGAAAGAACAGGCAGTGCTCTTCACCACTGAGCCATCTCTCCAACCCCTAGATCAATTGCTTATTAAAAGTCAACACTGCTGGGCAGTGGTGGCGCACACCTTTAATCCCAGCACTTGGGAGGCAGAGGCAGGCAGATTTCTGAGTTCGAGGCCAGCCTGGTTTACAGAATAAGTTCCAGGACAGCCAGGGCTACACAGAGAAACCCTGTCTAGAAAACACAAAAAAAAAAAACAAAAAAACCAAACCAAAACAAACAAACAAAAAAAACCCTCAACACTGACTTGAAGGATTCAGAAAAAAATCCAGACCCTCATAATATAATTACCCAAAATTCCAGGAAACAATTTAAAATTGCTTGGCTATGTGAAAAATCAAGATAATTTCAATTTGTTTAAGACAAGACATGAACAATCAAAACATCAAGATAGACAGATATTAGATATTAGAATTGTCTGACAATAACCTTTAAGCAGATATATTACAAACAAATGTTTCAACAAAAGACAACAAACACTCTTAACTATTGAAAAGACAAGCAGCTTCAGCAAAATAGAATATACATAGAAAAATAGAAACTTTAGAATCTTAAGCTATAACAACCCAAATATAATTACTTGAAGGGTTTAAAAACAAATAGTAAAACAATATAACAAATTTGAAGATCAATAAAAGATTAATGCAATGTAAACAAAGACAAAGGAAAGCATTTGACAAAATTGAAAAACAATCTATAATAAAAATGCTCATGAAGGAAATTGTCTTTAAAAGAAAACGAAGCCAAACAAACACAATAAAAAAAACAGGCTCTCACTGTGAAGCTCCAGCAGCTCTGGAATTTTTCCTTTTCTCTGTGTAACCCAGTGTCTTAGTTAGGGTTTTACTGCTGTGAACAGACACTATGGCCAAGGCAAAATCCACCTGCCTCTGCCTCCCAAGTGCTGGGATTCAAGGTATGCACCACCACTGCCCAGAGACCAAGGCAACTCTTATAAGGACAACATTTAGTTGGCTTACAGGTTCAGAGCTTTAGTATGTACTCAAGCTGTTTTTAAACTGACAAAACTGCCTTCACCTAGAGCGTGCTGAATTACAGGCAATTATAGGCACACAAAACAGCTTTTGATGTTGTTTGCTGAGTTTTCTTTTCTTTTGTTTTTGTTTCCCATACAAAGTCTCACTATGAAAACTAGGTGGCTTGAGCATCTCTATACCCAACTTTTTTTTTAAAACTGGAATTCTAGTCTTACTAAATCTGCTGGCACAGGTCTGCAATCCCAGCTACTCAGAAGGCTGAGGCAAAAAGTATCAAAGGTTCAAGACTTACACACAGTTCCATGGTGAGTTCAGGGTCTAGGACATCAGTGAGACCAGGTCTTTACTCACACATGCAAGTAAAGAAGACTGAGGATGCTACTCTGTGGCTCAATTCACAACATCACCTCTTCCCCTTCCCCCCCAAGGAGAGAAAGGAGAGAACCCTACTCTCCTATAATAAACACTATTAAATAAGAAATACACCTATAGGGAAATGTTTACAAGCAGTACTTCTAAAGGAGAGAAATCTGGAAATGCCAAATAACTAACAATGGAACAACAGTAACTGAAGGCACACTACATAAATGAGTCAGACTGACAAGGGACAGTCTAGAACAGTGCAGTTATCAACCCTTTGGGGGGTTTGTGACCCTTTGTGGGGTTGCACATCACTCTCGCCTCTTGGCACTCTCATCTCTCTGCCCCTCTTAGTCTCTCCTCCCCTCCCCCCTCTCTCCACTTGGTCATGGCCGGCCTCCTCCACTTCTCTCTCTCTCTCTCTGCCTTTCTCTACCTCCACTATACCATTAACTCCCATCCCCTACTCTGAATAAACTCTATTCTATACCATGTCTGTGTGCATGTGGTCCCTCAGGGGGAAGAGGTGCCTGGGCACAGGCCCACCTAAATACCCCCTTCCCCCACACCGCCATGCCACACTCTAAACCCCCCTTCTCTCTTTTTAAGCCCCCTTCAATTATGGGTTGTGATATGCATGGCCCATGGGAAGTAGCACTATTAGGAGGTGTGACCTTGTTGGAAGAAGTGTGTCCCTGTGGGGGTGAGTTTTAAGAGACTTCTCCTGGCTGTCTGCAGTAGAATCTTTCTGGTTGCCTTCAGATCAATATGTAGAGCTCCAGCACCATGCCAGCCTGGAGACTACCATGCTTCCCATCATGATGATAATGAACTGTAAACCCCTGAATCTGTAAGCCAACCCTACTTAAATGTTTGCCTTTATAAGAGCTGATGTGGTTATGGTGTCTCTTCACAACAATAAAACCCTAAGACAGGAGTCAACACAACATGACAAACTATATTAAAGGGTTGCAGCATTAGGAAGGTTAAGAACCACCGGTATAGAACAAACACTCAAAACTCTGTTTATTAGCTGTAAGTACTTACAAAAAAGGTAATGGGATAAATATATAAAGAGGGATTAGGAAGATGGACAGAAATAATGTACTTGCACACAAACCTGAAGAGTTCAAATCCCAGAACCCACATAAAGTCAGACAAGCTGCCCACCTAGGACCCAGCATTCAGGAAGTGGGGGCACAATCTCCAGGAGAAGCTGCCTGGCCAGGCTAGCCACGTTAGCTCTGGGCTCAGCAATAGACCTTACAAGTGAATGAAGTGAAAAGCATTGAGGAAGACACATGACATCAACTTTGAGATTACACATACATGAACACACAATATACACAATGAACACACACATATACAGGTACATTACATATAAACACAAAAAATTAAAAACTATATATATGGGGCTGGAGAGATGGCTCAGTGGTTAAGAGCACTGCCTGTTCTTCCAGAGGCCCTGAGTTCAATTCCCAGCAACCACATGGTGGCTCACAACCATCTGTAATGGGATCTGATGTCCTCTTCTGGCGCATCTGAAGATAGCTACTATGTATTCATATACATAAAATAAATCAATAAATCTTTTTTTAAAAAACTATATATAAAAGAAAAATTTTCTCTTAAAGTACAGTAGATAATGTTTTCTTCTTATATGTATTTACTCATAGCAATGTCTAAAATCTCTTTAATAACCATGGACTGATTCTTTTATCAGTTATTTTAAAACTAGCCATTCTCAGACTCAACTACACAATTAATGGCTGACAGAGAAAGTAATAAGCAAATGGGAACTTTTAGGTTTTCTCACATTTGACGACTTTAACATAAGCTTTAAACAAACAGCTTCCTCAAAAGTGAACCTAAGGTTACTAAGAATCTTAGTTCCACTGCATACCATGAGAGTATGTTCAGACATCCTGAGTCCTGAAACAGGCGGTGCAAGAGCTCCAGTCAAGAGTGTTCCCAGCCCACCACAGGCTCACTGCAGCATCCCAGACAACTACTTAGGACCTCTCAATTGTGTGGTCCACACAATTTTATTTATTCAAGTATGAAATTTAAATTCACAGGCCATCTGTAGTAGTTTGAATAAAAACGGTCCCTGTAGGTCCACATGGAACGGCACTATCTGGAGGTGCAGGCTTGCTGGAAGTACATGTGGCCTTACTGGAGGAATTGTCACTGGGTGTGGGATTAGGGGTCTCAGATCCCAAGACAGCCCGGTGTGATTCACTCTCTTCTGCTGCCTATGGATCCAGATGTGGGACTCTCAGCCACTCCTCCGGCACATGACCAACTGTGTCATCACACTCCCCCCAACATGATGATAATGGACTAAACCTTGGACTGTAAGCCAGCCCCAGTGAAATGTTTTCCTTTATAGAAGTTGCCTTGGTCACGATGTCTTCTCACAACAATAGAAACCCTAACTAAGACACCATCTTTGAAGTCATATGCACACAACGGTAAGAAAAGACAGCTCACAGACAACTGGGGAAATCTGAACATGAACTTACTATCACATGACTCAGAACCAATTCTTTATACAATCCTAATGGGATGGACTTTAAAATCCTTATGGTTGTAGGAAGCACTGAAGCACTTCTAGGTGAAATGGCACATGAACATAGTTCAGCTCTGAGGCTGGGAAACAGTGAAGTACTTGTAATGTAGGTATGAGGCCTGCGTTTGAATCCCCAGAATTCACATAAAGCCAGTCAGGCAGCATCAGAAGATCATCAGTAGAGCCTCTGATGAAAGGGGAGTGACAGGAGAATCCCTGGAAGGTCGCAATCCTGCCCGACCAGCACACACAGCAACAAGCAAGAAGGGCTCTTAAACACCTGGTAGAAGAGGACAGACCCTTCCAGTCGTCCATGGACACTGTAATGTGTTCATACATCTACATCATCCTCATACAAATCAACAAACAGAGATTAGAAGGGGGGGGATTATTCCAACTTGTTTCTTCACACCATGTTGCTATCAAATGCCAGTGCAATCTCTAGTTCTCAAAGCTTCAGGCAGGCGGTGGTCTACAGAGTAAGTTCCAGGGCAGCCAAAGCTACACAGAGAAATCCTACTCTAAAAAAACCAAGGGAGAAGGTGGGTGTGGTGGCCCACGTATTTAATCCTAGCACTTGGGAGGCAGAGGCAGGGAGATTTCTGAGTTCGAGGCCAGCCTGGTCTACAATGTAAGTTCCAGGACAGCCAGGGCTACACAGAGAAACCCTGTCTCGAAAAAACCAACCCCCCACCCCCCAAAAAATCAAAGCTTCATAAGTAAAAAGATGTCTGTATCATGGTTTATTCAGACTAACCACTTTACTACTCACAAACTGACCAGTGGTAAAGTGCACAAGAATCAACTGGCTACAAAAACTGCTAGCAAGGATACTGGTTAGTCACCTAAATAGATTAAATGCCTTTAATCCCAGCACTGATGAGGCAGAGGCAGGTGGATCTCTGTGGGCTTGAGGCCAGCCTGGTCTACAGAGTAAGTTCCAGGACAACCATGGCTACACAGAGAAACCCTGTTTCACACAAACAAACCAACCAGAACATACTTTTTACTTAAAGAATGAAAAACTGATTACAGACCTGGTACTGTGTCACTCTCTGGGATTCCATATTACCAGAAGGCCACTGAACTCTTACAAATGGCCCTTTGTATCTAGATCAAGAAATTGCTCAGATCTTCAAAACATATTTATACTTCCAAAGAGCACTGCACCTAATGCCTTCAAAGAGAGCACAGCAACCTAGCTTTTGTGAAGAAACCAATCTAATACTCTGCATGCCAATGTGATGAGAGACATAGAATTAGCATTTAATACACAGAGAACATACAGTTCTGTAATTCCAGTATTCAGGAAACTAAAGCAGGAAGGTTCTGAGTCTGAGGCAGCCTGAGCTATAGAGTGAATTCCTGGACAGCCAGAGTTATAGGAAGAAACCCTGTCTCAAAAACATTTAAAAAAATAAATCATTTGCTTGTATGGCTACATACTATATTTTTTTCCTGACCAATACATACAAATGTCTAAAGTAATGAACATTGTATCATTTCTGTAGATACCATTTGTGATGATATTTGGTGTTGCCTGAAGTCATTCAAATTCTCATTTCTCAATTCTGGAAAGGGCAAGTCAGGATGAGTAACACTGGCCATACCAGGGAAAAAATATAACTCGATCCAGTACTGTGATATTCCAGAGTAAATAGTCTGGTTTTGCATATTTATTCAAATTAGAACCTTATTTTTTGTTTCTTATGTTTACCTCACTTTTTGGTTTTATCTTTTTACTATACAGGTGGGTATCAGTATGTGACTGAAGAAATGTCTTCACTAGGAGGGCTTCAGAGGGTTCAATTACGATCTTGGTTCTACCGACTAACCTGGTGATGAGGCCAGATATCATGAGGTCAGCAACGACAAGGGGAAGAATTTGTATAGATTAACAACTGCTGGGCACATGAACCCTGGGCCATTCAACAACAACAACAGCAGCAGCAGCAGCAACAACAACAAGATGTAATTCTGGATCCCATAGTATATACACCTGTAATTGCTGTACTGGGAAAACTGACGCAGATCACAAGTTCAAGCTACACAGCTCAAAAAATAAAATAAATGTGATTCTAAACTGGGTTTTTAAGCAGCCATGGAGATGTCTGGGCAAAGCACAGGAGGAAACAGACAACAAGGTGAGGTCAGCCTGTATGAGAGTGGGCGGCAGAGCCAGCCTCAGTCCTGCCAAGCAATGTGGGACGTTCGCATCTGAGGGCCACCGCTGCCTACCAGCGGGGAGCGAAGCGCAGAAAGACCCCAGGTTCTGGTCAGTCCAACTGACCAGAAGGCCCAAAGGCTTCTTCTGGTTCAGTAGATTAAAAAAAGACATTCCCTACTGCTCCAGAAGTTGCTTTAAAGGCACCTGAAGCCAGGCGGCTGATAGAGCAGAGGCCTGAAGGTTGAACACAGTTTAGAGACTGACCACTCTTCTACTTACAGTGCTCAAAACGGTTCTTACATTAAAAAGTAGATAAAACTCAACAGCAATATGTACACAGCAAGGAAAATAATCTTTTCCTAAACAGAGATATAGGGAGAAACCCACACTGAAGACAAAAGGCAACAGCAGCTCTGCTGTGCTGGGGACGGAAGACAGAGGCCCCTCCGAGCCGCGGCCTTACACTTAGGCTCTGCCATTTTTCTTCCAGGCCATAAACACTTCCCAACAAAACAACACAATCTTCCACAACCCATATCTCACACCAGGGAATTTCAAAGTCTACAAATATCCAGGTCACATTTGTATCAAAAAGGTATCTCGATTTCCTGCTGTGTGTTTCATTGAGATTTCTCTCCACTTCAACAATAAATATCATAGTAAGAACTACATAAGCAAAAGCATCACCAAAAAACTCAGCATAACAGTTTCTATGGGTCAAGAGCTTCTCCCTACCCCCTTGATTTATTGAAACAGGATTTCTCTGTATATCCCTGGCTTTCCTGGAACACACTCTGTAGACCAGGCTGACCTCAAACTCAGAAATCTACCTGCCCCTGCCTCCCAAGTGCTGGAATTAAAGGCATGTGCCTCCACTGCCCCACAAGCCAAGAGCTTTTGTGGCACAGGTCCTACAACAAAGTAACAACACAAACTGGTTTACTCTGTGTATCATGTGCTGTGGCCTGTTCCCACAGTACCTTGAGACCTTCCCAGGATTGGGCCAAGTGGGGTTTAGCATGAATCAAATCTATCCACTAGGGTAAAGGCAGACATGTAGGTTCTAATGAGCAGTGGTGAAAAAAAAAAAAAAAAAAAAAACAAATAAAGCAAAACCATACTGCTCCACTCAGCTGGAAACAATGATAAATAACTCAGGAAAGCGGCTTCGATATAGCACACAGCAGCAGGATTTAAAAATAGACCAGAGGTTCAACAGACAGGCGGGAGCATCGGGAGTCAGAGGAAAATGGTTTTGTGTCAACAAGTTCCCAAGCCCTTGGCAATAAATGGAGGCCCCTGAAACTGCCACTCAAAGCAAACAGAATTTCAATGCACTTTAAAAACCTCATATGGTGAAGAGAATATCCTGCGTTTTGATTTCTCCAGGGCAAGACAGACAGCTCTGCAAGTACTAGTGCTTGCTGCTAAGTCTGATGACTTGAGTTCAATTCCTACGACCCACATATGAAAGAAAAGCAACTTCTAAAAGATGCCCTCTGACCTCCATCCATGTGCAGACACACATACATAATACTAATATAAAAGATATAACACAATATTAATGTCATTTTGAAGATATAAAACATGCATGTGAGGCAGATATCCACACATGTACACATATCAATATGAAACCAATTCCAGACAACCAAAATTATATGATTGTTTAAGATAACTTCTTTTGTCCATTTTTTGATTTTACAAAAGGGTTTCATATAGCCCAGGCTAGCCTCAAACTCAAACTATAGCTAAGACTGACTTTGAACTCCCAATCCTTCTTCCTCTAAGTAATGGGATTTCAGCTATGCACTACCATACTCAGCCAAGATAACCCTTAATGATCACCAATCTACCAACAAAAGTACAAAATAGACTAGGAGAGAAATAATAACCGGGTTCTCTTATATTACTTTATTTTAATTAAGCAAAATAAATAGCACCAAAGAAACTTCCTAAATTACAGGCCAATACATAAATAATCCAATAGATCAATAAGCACGATTTAGAAGGAAACTAACTTGGCTGAGTCTGTTTACAACCGTGCCTTTCTATTTACACTGCACAAAGGTCTGTTGGACGAAGACCCACTGAATCTTCTGTTTTGCTTTACTTTCAATTCTTAAATTCTTTTAAGTATTAAGAGGAAATGTTCAGAAAATAACAGCATTTATAAAGGTAAAAACTGTGATTTTTAAAATATTCTGACAGCTGCTCTCCATCTCCACCCACTCACGTACAGAAGAGACCTTGGCTTTTCTGTCCTACAAACCTTAGCTTTCTCACTGTGACAAGGGACAGTGTGATATGATGAGCCTGGACTTGAGTCCCATTCTCTGTCAAAGCAAACGAGCCCTGTTCCACTCCTGTAGACAGTACAGATGCTCCTCTCACCTGCCTATCACCACAGATGAAGATGTCAATGGAACCAGATCCTAGAAAGGCCGACTCCCCTTCCTATCCTTCCCAAGTGTCCAAGTCCCTGCCCAAGGAGCCCAGGGTCCTCAGTGGGCCTCTGCTCAAATCCTGCCCTACAGTGGATAATACCTTCACCATTAGGATTTCCTTCACCAACTCCATGGAAGTCTAATAGCAGCTGCAGCAGCATCTTCACCTTCATCATCACCATCATCGTCATCATCATCATCATGGATGTCATTGTCGTCATATCAAATTCTTCCCATTTAATTGTATGTTCTAACCCCAATTCCACTTCTGGGAATATATTTAAAATAACTTAAGACAGGATATTTGACAGATATTTGTATATCCATTTGCAAGCTCTAGTATTCACGACAGCTAAAACGTGGAAGCAATCCAAAGTGTCCATCATCAGATAGATGAGTAAGCGAAAGAAAGCCCAGAGCTACCATGGAAAACCACAGAGCCTTAACAAAGAAACTCTGTCAGATGCGACATGATTGACCTTAAGAACATCGTGTGACACAAAATAACAAGCATGCACACTTATAATTCTGGCACCTGGGAAGTAAGGGTACGAGGACCAGGAAGAGAAAATGCTGGGTGAGAATGGAATTGAGGCCAAATCTGGCTTCATGGGGTTCTGCCTCAAAACAAACAAAACAACTATGTCCATTGCTATTAACTAGGTTTTACCAAAATAAGTATTACTAAATCATTAACTACAAAAATGCAGTGACTAGCTGATATTCTAGGTTCAACATGTAAGCACATTCATGTAACACATAGTATAATATGTAATTAGGTTTGGCATGAATAGAGAAGCAATACGGAGTGACTATATGATGTTCCAACTGTAAGCATATATGTAATATATACAATATAACATGTTTGCATAAATGTAAGTTTATTATGAACAAAGAAGAAGTGCTCATGACTACTTCCCTCAATCTGTTTTCTCAAACTTCAGGTCAGTTTCCTTAAAAAGGAAGCAAAAAAGAAAAAACGAAAAAAAGAAAAGCAGTGTGTCTTCAATATAGACATTCTGCTCTCTACCTTCTCTTTGTCCGCAGTGTTAGTAACACTCTGATACTATTTGGTCAACAATCCCCAAATAACAACTAACCAGGCTGTCCTAAGGCCCTGGTTTGGTGCTTCTGGTTTGATTTCTTTGGTGTGTGCCACAGTGCACACATAGAGGATGCTAGTGGACTGGTTATGTGTGGTTCTCTCTTTGCAGACTTACATGGATTCTATTACTTCCCCTGCTAAAATACTTCGTGGCCCTAAATATCTGGTTTTAAGTGCCTATTATGATGGGATAAAAAACAAGTCCATACATTTTATCCCAAACTTTAAAACAAACAAAAAACCCAGGCAGGGTGGTGCATACCTTTAATCCCAGTGCCTAGGAGGCAGAGGCAGAGAGGCAGAGAGGCAGAGAGGCAGAGAGGCAGAGAGGCAGAGAGGCAGAGGCAGGCAGATCTCTGTGAGCTAGAGGCCAGTCTGAATTACAGAACAACTTGCAGGCCAGCTAGGGCTACATAATGAGATCCCATCTCAAACAAACAAACAGAGACACAAAAATCTAAGAAGTTCCAATGTACCAAAAATAGAAAGCTATACATGTCTATCATGCTTCAAGGTATACAACTCCTGAAGCCTATCAGCACTCCCCAATCAAACACAAATACTACGTTCATGAGTGAGAGTTAAGACGGGCAACGTGAACACCAACAAAAATAAACCTGAGGGCTATTTCTCTGCTACAAAAAGGTCTACAACTCGGCAGGAGAAGGAGATGATCTTAGTCAGAGCTTCAGTGTAGAGCTTTTAGTCTGGTTTGTTCACTGGGAGCTCAGAATGGTAACAACTTTATAATGGAAGACGCCATGAAGCTCCTTTCATTAGATTCAAAGGTCATTTTAAAAGAAGTACAGTTTTAAGGCTCAGATGGTCAAGGCACTTTTGACCAACCTTGCAGTCAATGTCAAGTCTCTGGCCCACGTGGCAGGAAGAGAACTGACAACTTCTGCACAGTCTCCACAGGCACCCGGCACATGTGTCCTTCTTCCCGCACAAATAGAATGTAAAAATCCTCAGGAAAGTTTCAAATAGTTACACTAAACCTTATTAAAGATTTATTTATATGAGTACACCATTGATCTCTTCAGACACACCAGAAGAGGGCATGAGATCCCCTTACAGATGGCTGTGAGCCACCATGTGGTTACTGCAAATTGAACTCAGGGCCTCTGGAAGAGCAGTCAGTGCTCTTAACCACTAAGCCATCTCTCCAGCCCTAAACCTCATTACTTTAGCAAATTTCCTTAAAGACAAGGTTAATAGAATACAATTGATGGCCTAAATCTTGTGCTGCTTAGTAAAAATTAAATAACAAAAGTGACAGCCAACATTTTATTTTGAGGCAAGTCACTTAACAATGCAGTGCCTCAGTTTCCTTTTCCTGTAAAACAAAGTAATAGTAACCACCATGTGGGGTGTAAGAATAGGTATACTGCTTCAGTGTTAGAAACACTAACACAAGTGCTGACTGCTGTTTTTGTTGTTTAGAAAATTTGCACACCATTTGTCACTAAGGAAATTTGCCAAAGTATGTAAGTGATAATGCCTCACTTCACAAGAATTTCTGCTGTTGCTGTCTTGACGGTCACTTGCCCCTATAATCTGCTTTCATGTTACTACATAAAATCATTATTATAATAAGCTTTGTCTTTTCTTTGTGGTACTAAAGATCAAGCCCAAAGCTTCACCACACGCTAACTGTCGTTGTTACATGAATTAATGTTTACAAAATTTTAAGTTTGTGAGCTGAGAAGATGCTTCAGTAGTTAAACATATTTGCTGTGCAAGCAAGAAGACCTGACTTGGAATACCCACCATCCATGTAAGTTAGGCATAGACATGTATGCCTCTAACTCCAGCACTGTAGCAGAAAGACAAATGAATTCTGGGAGCATTGCTGGCCAACCCAGCCAAAATATGGGGTTTCAGGTTCAATGAGAGATGTTGTCTCAAAATATAAAAATAAAAATAAAGTGGAGAGCAAGAGAAAAAGACACTCAACATTCTCCTCTACTCTCAGTATGAAGGTTCTTGAGCACATACACGCCTACATATTCTGTCCATACAACACACACACACACACACACACACACACACACACACACACACACGGTTCCAGAGAGAAAAAGCTAAAAGAACTCTGGAAATTTTACCCATGTCAATTCCCTGGTTTTAATATTGAACCACAGTTATGCAATGGTACAGAAACTAGGCAAAGGTTCATGGGATACTGTTTTTTTTTCCCAACTTCCTATAAATACATAATAAATACATAATTATTTTTCAGGAAAAAAATGCAGGATAATGAGGTGATGGGGGAAGAACCTAGGGCATACACAAAGCCCTAGGTCCATTCCTAGCACTGCAGCCAGTGCTACAGAGAGATCCTGTCTCAAAAATAAACAAATAGCTGGGTAGTGGTGGCTCACGCCTTTAAACCCAGCATTTAGGAGTCAGAGGCAGGAGGATTTCTGAGTTTGAGGCCAGCCTGGTCTACAGAGTGAGTTCCAGGACAGCCAGGGCTACACAGAGAAATCCTGTCTTGAAAAACCTAAATAAATAAATACATACATACATACATACATAAATACATAAATCATACATACACGCACATATACATACATATATACATACAGACTACCTGGCAGACACACAAAAGCACAGAAATTCATTAGCATAAGACATGTACAGGTAGCTGGGCGGTGGTGGCACACGCCTGTAATCCCAGCACTGGGGTGGCAGAGGCAGGCAGACTTCTGAGTTCGAGGGCAGCCTGGTCTACAGAGTGAGTTCCAGGACAGCCAGGGCTACACAGAGAAACCCTGTCTGAGGGGCGGGGGGGGGGGGGGGGGGGGCAGGGGCAGCAGAAGACATGTACAGGCTGAATAAATATAAAAATCAGATCTATACAAAGGAATCAAGAATATCAGAAATGATACTAATGTTAGCAAGTACAAAACCTTTCTTTGGGTTACCACTTAAATATGTTTAAAAGGCAATCAACCATTTAAAGGAAATTAGTTAAATCATATCATACAATTGGTAAACACAAATGTCTGATCAGAGTAGGACAATAGTTAGGAGAGAAAAGGACACCGCTGTAAGGTTTTCTCTTATATTACTGTACCTGTATTGGTCACTTCACATCACTGGAATCAAATTATCTGACATAAATGATATAACTGGGTTTTGTTTTGTTGTTTTTGAGACAGAACTTCAGGTAGCTCAGACTGGCTTCAAATTCTCCAAGTCATCAAGAACAACCTTGAACATCTCTACTTGCCAAGAGTTAGCACCAGCATGCCGCCATGCATGTCTGCATCACAGAGACTAAACCTAGGTGGCCTCTCACACACGTGAGGTGAGCAGCCCACCAGCTGCGCTACATCTCCAGCCCCAGCACGAGTTTATTCTGACTCAGTCAAAGGCTTCAGTCTAAGTCAGAAAGGAAGGCACAGTGAACAGCTTAGTTCACTCACAGAGAAAAGGATGTAAAGCAGGAATTGTTGGCACTCAGGTTAGGTGTCCTCTTTCTCTTTCCCTCCTAGGCCCCAGCTCGTGGGGTCACACCGCCTGCCCACGGTCAGCATAGGTCTTGTCCTCTCTCAGTTAACCCTCTACAGACACCCTGAGAGACACGGCAAGACACACCTGGTTTTGTTTTTGTTTTTTTGGTTTCTCTGTGTAGCCCTGGCTGTCCTGGAACTCACTCTGTAGACCAGGCTGGCCTCGAATTCAGAAATCCGCCTGCCTCTGCCTCCCAGAGTGCTGGGATTACGGCGTGCACCACCACCCAGCTGACACACCTGTTTCTTAGGTGATTCTAAATTCAGGAAAGCTGATAGTGAAGATTAGCCACAATGACACATAAAACAATATAATACTGCCCTAAAGGAGAATAATGGTACATAACATAAAAAGAAAAAAAAACAGGCGTTGGGCTATTACTAAATCATGTTTAAATTGGCCATTTCAAATAAATTCAAAACAGGAAACTATGTCTAAAAAGATAAAGAAAAGAATGGAAAACATGTGTCAAGTTTATCCCCCCTTCTGTGTGTGTGTGTGTGTGTGTGTGTGTGTGTGTGTGTTAAAATAGCCTGGTCTTTATATACAGACAGTTCCTGGCCAGTCAAGGTTACAGTGAAACCCTATCTCAAAGAATACAAGGGATGAAGATGTAACTCAATGATGTAAACTTAATTAGACTATGACAGTGTTCTCCCTCTGCCCTGCTCTCATACACACACACATAAGATAAATAAATGAATCAATCAGTAAATAAGTAAATAAATAAACAAAGCAAATAAGATGGCTCAGCAGTTAGGAGCACTGGCTCCTGCTCAGTTCCCACACCCACAGGGCGGCTGGCTACTATCCACACTCCATGTTCAGGTGGTCCAAGGCCCTCTTCTGGCCCCCATAGGCATCAGTCATGCAATGTATAGGCAAGATACCATACACATAAAATGAGAAATTTTTAAATAAAATAAGTAAAAGTGATTAAGATGTTAAAAATAATAAAAAGCAGTCAGAATTCAATTAAATATTGGGAGTTGGAAAATACAGAAACAGACTTTGCAGATGGTCAACAGGTAAAGCCCGACAAATGGAGTTGGGTCCCTGAGACCCACATGGTGGGAGGAGAGACCTCCTTTAAGATGTCCTCTCTCCTCCACATACACACCATGCCATACAGGCACACTGTGCACAAACACACACATAAGTGTAAAAAAAAAAAAAGTATAGTAACAGGTGCTTACTTCACAGCACATAGACTAAGATCAGAACAATACAGAGAAAACTGTCATGGTCCCTGTGCAAGGATGACACACAAAGGGTACAGGGATAGGTTCCAGGCTCAGTCGGAAACCCTGGCTCAAAGAGAACAAGATGGTGAGTGATGAAGAGGAGACCCAAGGTCCTCCTGTCTCCAAACACACAGCCCACGCGTGTCAACATGTAGTGCGTGCACACAGAGTATAGTAAGAAGCTGGTGTGATGTGTCATCATCCCTATAATCCAGACCCCAGGGAGGCTGAGCAGTCAGCACAGGCTACACTGCAAATTCCGGGCCAGCCTGCATTACAGAGTGAGACCGTCAACAAAGACAAGGCTGATACAGTAACAGAAATGAAGAAAACCACTGATGGGGAAGCAGCAGCAGATTAAGCTGAACAAAACAAAACTAAACAAAAAGAAAATAAAGTCAATGAACTTGAGGTAGGTAAATTAAAGATTATCAAACTTCAGGAAAGAAAGAAAAAAGACCGGAGGAAAATAAATAAAATGAATAACTTTGGTGGACCATGAAAGTACCAAGCATATCACCAAGCACACTGACAGTCCCACAAGGGGCAGAGAAGAGGGCCGGGCAGCAGGCTCAGAGGCAGGGTGCTTGTCGATCAGTGCCAGGCCTTGGGTGCAATTCTAAGCACCACGAAGGGGGGAAAAGTAACAAAAGGAATATTTAATGAAATATCAAAGTTTATGAAAAAAATCCTCATAACTAGCAAGCTTCATAAGTTCCAGCTAAGAAAAACTGGTTCCAACATATATCGTCAAGCTGCCCAAAGTCAGAGGCAAGGAGAGAATCTTAGAAACAGCAACAAAAAGCATCTCATTACACACACACACACACACACACACACACACACACACACACACACACACGCTCCTTGATTGACATCAAGTGCTTCATTAGAAACCTTTGAGGGCAAGTCATTACAAAGCTATATCCAAAGTGCTTAGGACCCTGCCAAACACACACACACACACACACACACCAACAACTAGAGCCTGATACAGTGGCTCATGCCTTTAATATTAATACTTGAGAACAGAGGCAGGAGAAGGGACAATACAGAAGTCAAGCAAAAGTTATACAATACAACCCTGTATAAAAAAAACAAACTCTATAAGGCTGCAATTTTGCATGTTTTAATAAGGACAGGATATATAAATATATAATCTCTATGATAAGAAAAGTACAAAAGAGAAGAAACCCAGGTACTGGTGGTGGCAGTGGACACCTCTGGCCTCAACACTTGGGAAGGTGAGGAAGGTGGATCTCTGGAATTCAAGGCCAGTGTGCTCTACAGAGGGATTTCCAGGGCACCCGGGGCTACACAGAGAAACCCTTTCATTGTTCCTTCCATCCACTGCATTTGACTGAAAGCATACCAAGGACCTAAACGAGGAACCTTCTGAGAGGGAAACCCAACAGACTGCTGGGATGGCTTACACATCCCAGTCTGTGGTATCCACCTACATGATGGCTACACATCCACAGAACCCACAGGGAACCTACGCCTGCAAGCTGGGCTCTGACCTCCACACTCATGCACTTTCACAAATATACACACAATCTCTCTCTCTCCCTCCCTCCCTCCATCCCTCCCTCTCTGTCTCTCTATCTCTGTCTCTCTCTGTCTCTGTCTGTCTGTCTGTCTGTCTCTCTCTCTCTCTCTCCCACACACACACATATGCAAATACATGTATAAAATTTTTAAAGAAAAAATAAAATAATACTTCATGGATTCTAAGACTTCATACAACACACTAATCAATGAAAAAAGAAAAGGAAAGAAACAAAGCACACGTCTTTAATCCCAGAAGCAAGAGTAGATCTGTGTGAGCTGGAGGCTAACCTGATCTACATAGTGAATTCAGGCAAAGCAAGAGCTCCTTGGTGGAACCAGTTCAGAAAAAGCAAGGAGGGGTCTGGAGAGATGGCTCAGTGGTTAAGTGCACTGATTGCTCTTTCTGAGAACCCAGATTTGATTCCTAGCACCCACATAGTGGCTCACAACCATCTGTAACCCTGGTCCCAGGGGATCCAACTCCCTCTTCTAGCCTTCTCAGGCACTGTGGGCATGTGAAGCAGACATACACACAGGCAAAACACTCATATACATAAAATGAAAATAGAAAAAGAAATGAGCCGGGTGGTGGTGGCAGCGGCGGCGCACGCCTGTAATCCAAGCACTCTGGGAGGCAGAGGCAGGCGGATTTCTGAGTTCGAGGCCAGCCTGGTCTACAGAGTGAGTTCCAGGACAGCCAGGGCTACACAGAGAAACCCTGTCGCGAAAAAAACCAAAAAAAAAAAAAAAGAAAGAAAGAAAGAAAGAAAGAAAGAAAGAAAGAAAGAAAGAAAGAAAGAAAGAAAGAAAGAGAGAGAAAGAAATGAATGAAGACTTCATAAAAACTCTAATCTTTCTCTGGAAGCAACCATCAGCCACAGGACCCTCACACCGCCTGCACTCAGTACATATAAACAAGACTGGGTAGGAGAGACGGTGGTTACAAACCAGCCAGTTCCCAGCACCTGCATGGCTCACAACCATCTTTAACTCCAGTTTCAAGGAAAGGAATCTCTTCTTCTAGCCTTCAAAGGCATCAGGCACATCCATGGCACACACAGACATACATGCAGACAAACATTGTACACATAAAAATATAAAATTTTCTTAAGAAATTGAAGTACGGCACATTTACTAGTGGAAAATGTTAAGAAATCTCAGTAGTTTAATGAAAGCCACTATACCGTCATACACTTACTGGTGTGAACAAATAACTTCATCTACCCAAAATCATCTCCATCTCTCACTGGGAAGTAGCAAAAGGATTTTTTTTAAACTAAGTTAAACTCATTTGATATACTTCTTGAATTTAAACTTCTTCATCTATTAAATGGGTACAGTACAATTTCCAGCCTCACAGGGCTATGAGATGACTACGTGAGAAAGACAATATAACACTTAATTTGTAGTCTGGCACATAAAAACTTTCTCATAAATGTTAAGTATTATTACCTGAATAAATGCTCAGTCTCCATGAGTCCAGTGCTGGTGTGGCCTCTCACGTAAGAAACAAGTTTAACCTAAAAAAAAAGAAAGAAAAGAAAAGAAAAAGAGAAGAGAAGAGAAGAGAAGAGAAAAGAAAGAAAAGAAAAAGAGAAGAGAAGAGAAGAAAAAAGTTAAAAGCAATTTTAAATATTAATATATTGAGATTAGCAAACAGAGACCCAGTTCAAGACCCAGAGTAGCATCTCTCGGACCACTTCTCAGTTTCTTTTCTTGCATTTCTTATTTATAACTTAGATCCTTGTGCTGAACTTCTCTAAAAGTCATCTGTCTTAGTTAGGGTTTTACTGCTGTGAACAGACACCATGACCAATGCAACTCTTATAAGGACAACATTTAATTGGGGCTGGCTTACAGGTTCAGAGGTTCAGTCCATTATCATCAAGGCAGGAGTATGGCAGCATCCAGGCAAGTATGGTGCAGGAGGAGTTGAGAGTTCTACATCTTCATCTGAAGGCTGCTAGTGGAAGACTGACTTCCAGACAGCTAGGGTGAGGGTCTTAAGTCCACGCCCAGAGTGACACACCTACTCCAAGGAGGCCACACCTCCAAACAGTGCCACTCCTGGGCTCAGCTTATACAGATCATCACATTACACTCCCTGGCCCCCATAGGCCTGTTCAAACACCTGAGTCTATGGGGACCATATATAACCAAAGTATAATAAAAAAGTACATTTAGTTCAACTTCCAAAGTTCCCATAGTCTATAGCAGTCTAACAATGTTAAAAGTCCAAAGTTCAAGGCCTCTTCTGAGATCCATCCAACCAGTTAACTGTAATCCCCAAAGCAAGCCAAGAAGCCAGTTGGGCAAACTCCAACGCTGCTTCTCCATGTCTGATGTCAAAGTGTTTTTCAGATTTCTAACTCCTTTTCCATATATATTGACTACAACAAACATCTTTCCTGAGATGGTTCCATCCCTGTCAGCAGCTTTCCTCAGCAGATAGCCCACGGCTCTGGCGTCTCTAACATCTTGGGGTCTCCAAGGCAACTTCAATGTTACAGCTTCTTGTTTCAATGTCTGGGATCCAACATGATCCTCTGGGCTCCTCCAAACGGTTGCTGTCACTTCTCCAGCTCTGCCCTCTATAGCACTCTAAACTCAAGTTGATCCACTCCACTACTCTTGCTGTTCTTGGTGGTCATCTCATGGCACTGGCATCTCCAATATTCAGGGTCTTCCACTGCAAGTAGGCTTCATCAATAGCCTCTCATAGGCTCTCTTCACGGTGCCAAGCCTCAACTCCTTTGCATGACCCCTTCAGTCCTGGGCCATCAACTGCAACTGAGGCTGCATCTTCACCAATGGCCTTCCATGGCCTCTCACAGTGCCGAGCCTCAGCTGCTCTTCATGACCCCTTCATGCCTTCAAAGCCAGTACCACCTGGGTGAAATTTATGCATTAGCAAATCCAACTGCGTTATGAGGTTCAACTTTCGCTATCTCTGGAATGAAGCTTCTGTGTGTGCTCAGAAAACACTTCCCAGAAGATTTCGCCTCAGTGATGCTGGTCTCTTCTTAATTACCACTAATTCCTTAGCTCCAGCTAACCAGCATCAATTGTCCCAGTAGTCACTTTTACTCTGGACTCTGAAGCCAGAGCCACATGGCTAAAGCTGCCAAGTTCTGCTGCTTGCTGGGACTGGAACATGGTCCCTTTGTTCTATTACATTATCACCAGCTTTCTGTTTCCCAGCTCCTTCACTGCCTAAGCTTGGCTGTCCTGGATCTTGCTCTGTAGATTGACTTGAACTCAGAGAGCTGCATGCCTGTCTCCTGAGCACTGGGATTAAAGGTATGGTCCACCAAGCCTGGGCTCTAAGTTTTCTTCAATAGAACTTGCTCTGTTCTAGACTGGTCTTGAACTCAGAGATTTGCTTGTCTTTGCCTCCTGGAATTAAAGGTTAATACTACTATGGCTGGACCTAAATTTAACTGGGTGGGATCTTGACCCAAGGTCACTAATCCCTTAATTCAATTTAATATCCGAGAACACAGGATCCCGCTCCATTTCACTTCCTGGTGCCCAATTAAAATTCAAATGATATATTTTATATTTTCCCTTTCTCAGATTGCTGTGCTTGTTTAAAATACTCTTTTAACCAGAGACTGAAGTCTATGGTGTAAGTTTCTGAGACTTCAGTTAACTTCAGTAATTACAAATTTTAAAATAAACATCAAAATTACCTGAAGGAAAACCTAATCCTTTCAGCATCAAGAGATGTGTGGTCTTATGATGATGATTTGGGAAATAGTTGTAAAGTCAAAATATCAATCCCTGACCATGCAAGGAAATCATAGAAAAGAATCCTCCATCCATTGACTCAAAATGTTTATTCCAACAATAGCTTCAAAAAGGAAGAAAATAGGGAGGAGAAGAGCTCCGCATGGTGGTGCATGCCTGTCATCCTAGAAAGACCCTACCTCAAAATAGAGATTTAAGTTTTAAGATAGAGTTCAACCAGAACTCTCAAAGTTTTACTGATAAAGAATAAACTAATATACTCATTTTGGAAAATTGGCAATACTTACTAACCTAACAATACTCCAAGCACATACAACCACTGGAAGTAAGTTTGTCTCACATAACAAGAATGTTATACAACATGTACAAAAATATTCCTAGTAATATTACTCATTATAGTCCAAATTAGAAACAATAGAAAAAATATGGTAGTGGTAGGCAATGAACTATTATAAAGCAATGATAAAGAAAACACCATTGCTATATGAAACTGTATTTATTACTCTCAAAGACAAGGTTGAATGAACAATACACAAAACAGGATAAATGGTTCTATTAGTGTGACACTTAAAAGCAGGTGATACTAATCTGTGGTATTAGAAGTTAACAACCTTTTTCCTGTTTGTTTTTGTTACTATTACTGTGAGTTTGGAGACACACACCAGACTAGCCTCAAACTCATGCTCCTCCTATCTCTACCTTCCAAGTGCTTGGATTATGGGCCTGCGCCTTCATGCCCAAGAGTCTAGCGCATTCCCGATGTTTGGCTCATCAGCATTCCCTGAGAAGACAGCTGTGGCTGCCTCGGGGAGGCAGTGGCTGTGTTGCAGCCTGCAGCCAACACACAGACGACTGCAGTCAGCACTGCGTCAGGAAGGCCATGTCAGCCACGGCCCTGCTCCATGCAGCTTCACCTTTTGTGCAGACATGGCCAAGTCAGTGCTCCACCTCGGCACTTCCCACAGGCCTCCTCACCACTAGAATGCAAGAATATCCATGCAAAAGATACATGCATGGACAATAATTATAAATATCAAGCAACACATTCAGTCTCACTCTTTGTTGTTCTCTTACAAGCCACCTCCCAAATTAATTGCCTACATTTCTTTTGGCTGTATAAATAATATTGAAATATGTAAGCTGTTCTGAAAAACATAGTATACTGTAAAAACATCAAATAAACAATCCTACTTATAGAAAGGCTGAGATAGGAGAAGCATGATTTCAAGACCATTATGTGGTACACAGCAAGACACTGTCACATACAAACAAGCAGAAAGTGTATATGGATTGTACAATATTGGACATATTTCTCTGATTACCAAATTAGAGAGACCACTGGATGATAGCCAACAGATTTCTAATTCGTCATATTTTTTAATTTCAATCAATTAGGGTATGTTGGTAATATTAATTTCATATTAAGAGATATTAAGGAAAAGTGATTGTTACTTCCTGTTATTTTGGTTGTTAGAGGTAGAATTATTGTGTGGGTTTGTTGAAAGATTACTTTCTTGCTTTTTCTACTGTGTAGTTTTCTTCCTTGTGTTGGTGTTTTCCATCTATTATCCTTTGTAGGGCTGGATTTGTAAAAAGATGTTGTGTAAATTTGGTTTTGTCATGGAACATCTTGGTTTCTCCATCTATGGTGATTGAGAATTTTGCTGGGTATAATAGCCTAGGCTGGCATTTGTGTACTCTTAGGGTCTGTATGCCATTTGCCCAGGATCTTCTGGCCTTTATGGTCTCTGATGGGAAGTGTGGTATAATTCTGATAGGCCTGCCTTTATATGTTACTTGACCTTTTCCCCCTTACTGCTTTTAATATTCTTTCTATGTTTAGTGCATTTGGTGTTTTAATTATTATGTGACAAGAAGAATTTCTTTTCTGGTCCAGTCTATTTGGAGTTCTGTAGGTTTCTTGTATGTTCATGGGCATGTCTTTCTTTAGGTTAGAGAAGTTTTCTTCTGTAATTTTGTTGAAGATATTTACTGGCCCTTTAAGTTGGGAATCTTCACTCTCTTCTATACCTAGTATCCTTAGGTTTGGTCTTCTCATTGTGTCCTGGATTTCCTGGATGTTTTGGGTTAGGGGCTTTTTGCTTTTTCTTTGACTGTTGTGTCAATGTTTTCTATGGTATCCTCTGTACCTGAGATTCTTTTATCTCTTGTATTCTGTTGGTGAGGCTTACATCTATGACCCCTGATCACTTTCCTAGGTTTTCTAGCTCCAAGGTTGTCCCCCTTTGTGATTTCTTTTTGTTTCTAGTTCCATTTTTAGATCCTGGATGGTTTTGTTCATTTCTTTTGCCTGTTTGTGTTTTTCTGTAATTCTTTAAGGGATTTTTGTTTCCTCTTTAAGGGTTTCTACCTGTTTACCTGTGTTCTTCTGTATTTCTAGGGAGTTATTTATGTCCTTCTTAAAGTCCCCTATCGTCATCATGAGAAGTGATTTTTAGATCCGAATCTTGCTTTCCGGTGTGATGGTGTATCCAGGACTTGCTATGGTGGAAGAATTGATGATGCCAAGTATCCTTGGTTTCTGGTGCTTATGTTCTTGCCCTTGCCTCCCGCCATCTGGTTATCTCTAGTGCTACCTGCCCTCACTATATCTGACTGGAGCCTGTCCCTCATGTGATCCTCATTGTGTCAGAACTCCTCAGAGTCCAGCTGTCTCTGGGATCCTGTGATTCTGGGATCCTGGGATTCTGAGATCCTGGGTGTGTCTAAGTTCCTGGGAGTCAAGCTGCCTCTGGGACCCTGAGATCCTGGTGTGACCAAGCTCCTGGAATCCTGAGTTCCTGGGCATGTAAAAGCACCAGAGAGTGGAGCTTCCTCTGTGTGTTGTGGGACTGGCTGCGGAGTTTGTGCCCAAGACCTGCTCAGGGCACTGGCCCAGACAGACTGGAAGGAACCTGTGCAACTGCTCTGGTAGAGTTCCTGAGTGCCTGGGTCCTGCTGGTCCCAGTTCCTCCCGGAGTTGGGAAAGATGTTGCATCCTCCTCACCTTCAATCCTACGATCCTGGGCATGTTAGAGCGCCTGGAAGTGGAGCTTCCTCTGGGTGTTGTGGGACTGGCTGCCTTGTATCTCTTTAAAATTACTCAGTGGTTTCTCACTGGCCAGAGAAGGGACGGAATGCTGCTGACAAGTGCCCTCGTGCTCCCCTCCCCCATCTCTGTGAGTTCGAGGCCAGCCTGGTCTACAGAATGAGAGTTCCAGGACAGCCAGGGCTACTTAGTGAAACACCGTCTCAAAAACCAAAACCAAAACAAAACAAAGCAAAAAAAAGATAAGATAAACTACCTCTCTCACCTCACTATCTCTGAATATACAACACATCTAATCAGAACAGTTTGAAAATGAGGTTTGGGGACAACACTAAGATGTCACCTGCATGTGTCTTGGTGGCATTAGGGACTGAGTCTGCAGCCTTGTGTGCACTATGCAGGCTCTTTCCTGCTGCGTGCTGGCTGGCTTTAGACTTATTTATGTCAATGTGAGTTTGGCCGTGTGTATGTACGCACACCACATGTGTCTGGTGCCTGGAGCGAGGATCTAATGCTCGGTCTGCAGGCCCACAGTAAGGCAGCGAGTGCACGTCCCTCTCTACTCTGTGCCGAGACGGGCTCCATGTAAACTGCCCTCCCAGCCTGGTCTTGCCATCCTCCACCTCAACCTTCCAGGCACTGGGACCACACAGGCCCACCTTTATTTGCCTTTTTCACACAGACAAAAGTAACAACAGGTAAAACTGCTAGCTCCTGCACTGAAGTAAAGCAGGAACGTTAATCAACATGTAACAGCAGAGCTGCAGAAGTAGCTTAGCGCCAAACCAAGTGCAAGGCCCAGGCTTCCCATGAGCACCGCAAACAAATCTCAACAGCCGTGGTAGCACAGCCTGTAGCCCAAGCACCGCACTGAAAGCAGGAGGATAACTAGCCCTGGCCAGCCTGGGCTACGCAACAGGACCACCTCCAAAGGAACAGAGCTGGTAATGCGGCTCAGCTGGCAGGGGTTGCCTTGCCACAGCCCTGGTTCTAATCCACCCTGAGCAAAGCCTGGCATGGTGGTGGGCATCTGTACCTGTGGCACCAGGGACATGGAGGGGCAAGCAGGAGAATCAGAAATTCAAGGTAATCCTCAACTACATATAATAAACTCAAGACTAGCCTGAGCTACATGTGACCTTGTCTTAAAAAACCTACTTAGTAAAACTGTCATCCTTTTATACTTTGAATAAGAAACAAAAACAAAAGAAACAAAAAACAAAACAAAGAAAGAAAAAAACAGAAATTGAATTTAGAATGACTTCAGCAAATCAGGCTTGCAATCAATCCCAACTATTTGGAAGGGTATAGCAGGAAAAACAGCAAGTTCAAGGCCTACCTAAACAACTCTGAAGGCAGAGGCAGGCAGATCTGTGAGTTCAAGGCCAGCCTTGTCTACAGGACAGCCAAGGCAGGACAGAGAAAATCCTGTTTTAAAAAAACAAAAACAAAAAAAAGTCTTACTAAGAAATAAAAAAATAAATGAGGATTGGTATTGGGGCATAGCTCAGTATTAGAGCACCTCATAGCATATGGAAGACAGATCAATTCCTAGCACAACAGACTATAAAAAGAAAAGAAAATGTCCATGAGACAGTAAAAATTAATAATCTCACAATTGCTTCTAAGTATCCTCCACCTTCCAGATGAACCCCTCCAACTCCTACTGAGACCAAAACCTCCATATGCTCAGATCCTTTCTATAAATAGTCTAATATTTACACATACTCTCGGGTCTATACTTCTTTTTTAGGAAGGGGTGCGGGGTGGGGAGACATAGGGTCTTGCTATATAACCTAGACTGGCTTCAGATTCTCCCAAGTGCTCGGTCTTCTACATGCTGGGATATGTACCACCTCCCTCAGCTTTGTGTTCAATCATTTCTAATACTATGTAGATAGTTGTTATACTGTATTGATTACAAGATAATGAGGGGGAGATTCTGTACACATTCAGTACAACTGCAGTTGTTTCTCTGAAGCATTTGGTTGGTTGGTTGGTTGGTTGGTTGGCTTTTTTTGCAGACAGCATGCCATCACTTCATCTAGTCTGAAACTTGGTGTGTAGGTCAGAGTCGCTCAGCCTCCACAGTTTTGGGATGCACGCCTTTATTTGGCTGAACCCACAAACATGGAACTCACAGTTAAGGAAAACTGGCTACAATTTCTGTACCTCAGCTCATGATTTTTTGCCCCCTCTGACTGCTTGAAACAGTGCCAAACTCTTACCCAAGCTATCCTGTAAGGCACAGCAATCCTCCTGCCTCAGCCTCCCAAGCAGTGTGATTATAGGCATAAAACATCACATCAAACATGTTCATGTCTTTTTTTTAAAAGACACAGCTTATTGTTTGCTTGTTTATTTAATGTATGGGTGTTCTGCTTAGGTGTGAGTCTATGGATGTGCATGCCTGGCACTTAGAGATCAGAAGAGAACGTGGGCCCCATGGAACTGGAGTCATGGAGAATTGAAACCTTCCATGTGGGTACTGGGATCAAATCAGGTCTTCTGTAAAAACAAGTGCTCTTAACCCCTGACCCATCTCTCCAGCTCACATTCATATCTTTTTAATGTTCTACCTGGCAGAAGAATAAGTATAAAATACTCCTCCTCCTGGGCTGGAGAGATGGCTCAGCCATTAGGAGCACTGACAGGTCCCAGAGCTCCTGAGTTCAATTCCCAACAACCACATCTGTAATGGGATCTGATGCCCTGTTCTAGTGTGTCTGAAGACAGCTGCAGTATACTCATATAAATAGAAAATAAATCTTTAAAAAAATAGAAAATATTTCTACTCCATAACATATGCATTCACACAAACACTTCCTTCCACTCCACATATACACACAATATGAATTCGGTCAAACATTTGGAAGGTCTGAATCATTAAGTGAATCAATACTGTGTATTTTGGCCAGCTGTACTGATGCCCACTTCTTATCCCAGCATCTAGGAAGCAGAGGCAGGCAGATCTCTGTGACTCTGAGATCAGCCTGGTCTACACAGCAAATTCCAGGAATATTAGAATATTTCTAGTTAATTCAGTCTACTAGACAGATAACTATAGTGCCTAGATTGAATAAAGCAGAACTGTATACCTATAGAACTACATCCACAGATATACAAATAAATCTCAATGTCATCAAGGACCAAACTCCACTAATGCTTTCAGACCCAACAATGTAACCTCAGGCACATGCCATCACCCAACTCAAGGCCAAAGCAGGAAGATTAAGTGCAAGCTACACAAATGTAAGGTCAACAGCATAACCAGGCATCTCAAAACAATAGAAGGGAAGAAAGGAAGAAGGGAGGGGGACAACTGAAAGGAAAAAAGAAGAAAAGTACCATTTATCCACTTGACTGTGGGTTCAGTATCAAAAAATATTCCTAATTAAAGAAGGGGATATTAAAATCCTATGACTTCCCCCAACTATTTGTCTTTGGCACTGGATTTTCTTCATACATTTGAGCCAAAATAAGGCATCAAATAGAATGAATGTAAACAGTAACAAAATAATCCAAATGCCATCGATTAAGTTAGATACTATAGATTTGCAAAAATTTAAACAAGACTAGGAATATATCTCAATTGTAATGTTTCCCTAGTACATAAAAGGCCCTAATGGGGCTAGAGAGATGGCTCAGCGGTAAAGAGCACTGACTGCCCTTCTGGAGGTCCTGAGTTCAAATCCCAGCAACCACATGGTGACTTACAACCATCTGTAATGAGATCTAATGCTCTCTTCTGGTGTGTCAGAAAACAGCTACAGTGTACTCATATATAATAAATACCTAAAAAAAAAAAATGTCCTAAGTTTGATTCTTAGTGCTTAAAAAAAAAAAAAAAAGGTAAGGGCTGAAGAGATGGCTCAGTGGTAAAAAGCACTGCCTGCTCTTCCAGAGGTCCTGAGTTCAAATCCCAGCAACCCCATGATGGCTCACAACCATCAGTAATGAGATCTTATGCCCTCTTCTGGTGTGTCTGAAGACAGCTACAGTGTACTTGTATATATAAATGAATCAATCTTTAAAAAAGGTAAAATAAACAAAATAATGCCCACCTTTTTCACTGAACTGTGTTGAACGTTGTTTTTTGTCGTTTGTGTTTGTTTTGTTTTGTTTTTTTAGGTTTAGGAACTGGAGAGGCAGTTCAGTGGGTAAAGACCTACTACACAAGCATAAGGAATGAGGATGTAAGTTCAGATCCCCAACAGCTACATAATCTGGGCACAGTGGTTCATACCATAACCTCAGTGCTAGAGTCAACAAGGCAGAGACAGGCAGACACACTGGGTACCGGCTGGCCAGCCAACTTAGCTCAAACAGTGAGCCCTATCTTGTCTCAAAACATAAGGTGGAAAACAATAAAAATAAATTTTAAAAAATAAATAGAGTAGCAGGGAGCTGAAGAGCTGGTTCAGTCATTAAGAGTGCTTGTTGCTCTTGCAACAAGTTTGCTGTTTAGCACTTACTCCAGCTCCAGAGATCCCAGCACCCTTTTCTGGCCAACCCAAGTTCCTACATGTGTTCATGCACACATATACAGACACATAATACAACAAATCCTTAAAAAAAAAAAGGGGGGGGGGAGAAAAGAAAAAAAAGAAATAGATATAGAATAGAGAACACTCAATACTGATCTCTGGTTTCCAGACATGTGTGCACAGGTACAGGCATCCTTATGCATAGATGTATATACAAAGTTATAGATATTATCAATATATAAGAAGTATGTTATATTTGATGAATCAATACTTAAATTTTTTCCTAGTTTTAACCCATAGTAGAGTTCAATACTGATAAATGTAATGCACATAAGCAAAAGTTCCTTACTGTCCATAAAAGGTTTTGTTTTCTACTTGGACTTCAGTCTCTTTCCTCCAAAACTTCTTCTTTATATGTACCTATGTTGTTCTTCTTTATATGTACCTATGTTTTGCCTACATGTGTGTCTGTGCACCATGTCCACGCACTACTGCCTTCAGGGGCCAGAAGAGGGAGTCATGCACCAGGTCTGGAGTCAGATGCCTTCCTGAGCAACCACGTGAGTACTAGGAATCACACCTGCATTTTATGGACTAGGAAGTAATCCTAACTGCTGGGATGTTTATTCAAACTCTATAATAACTTTTTTAAAAATAACTTACTTTTATTTTATGAGCACTGGTATTTTTACCTGCATGCATATCTGTTTGTGTGAACTGTTACAGACATTTGTGAACTGCAATATGAGTGCTGGGAATTGAACCTGGGTCCTCTAGAAGAGCAACCAGCTCTCAATCATTGAATCATCTCTCCATTCCCATAACAACTTTTAAAAGAATAAAAAGTAGCCTTATTTTAACTTTTTTTTTTACTTTTACCATGTGATAAATTTAGGATCTCAGTAACATAACATTCTATTTACATTAATTTTTCTCCCCCAATTAATTTACATTAATTTTTCTATGATGTTTTGCACTTTCAAACATCTCTAGAATGTCTTACTGTGCAATAATAGCATTACTTTACCTGTTACCTACCAAATGATGTATTAAACATATTTACTGTAAAACTGTATTCTATTTTAAATTCTATTTAACCTAAATCATGTACTCAAAGTACTCCCCCTTTAAATCTGCCTTTTCTTATGTTGATGTTCCCTACAGGTACCCAGATTATTTTGTGCTCAAACTATCTTAACTCTAGTCTGAACTCAGGAAACAATTCAAGCATCATAAACGTTACCCATAAGGTCCAGGTGTGATGCTTACCTGATTTCTAGCACAGATATGCCGCCGGCGCCTCCATCCAGGTGGAGTCTTAGGAACTATATCAGGTACACTGTTGAGAGACACTGAGGAAGGACAGGGGTTGGTCGTCTCTGGCAATCCACCTGAGAAAGAAAAAGAACCTTTCACTGCATCAAACCCAGGCTCTAGTAAGCTTTCAGCAGCATAGCAGCGAAATAAAGTTCTCAGAATAGTTCTGACGTTTTACTGGTCTCTGTGTTTTAATTAAGTGGTATAGGTGACAGTACAAAAATCACTTTGAAGCTACATATATTCTTCCTAACTCTGAAAAGCTGAATAGTGTCTATTAACTATAAAATCCCCAGGGATTTTAATACTACAAAAGCTCTATATGGTTCTAAATTTAGCCAAGCAACAGAAACAGCTGGAAGATATGTAATTCTATTTTTTTCTTTGACATAGAAGCTACTTTTTTTTTTATTAAAAAGCTGTCACATGTCACAAATTACTGATCAAATGTAATTCCTTTTAATATCTGTGCTTTTATGTTGCCAGGCAGCTATTTCTTCAGTAATCTTAGAGCACCCAACCATGCAAAAGGAAGAAATACATACAACTGACAGGTTAGTAATCGTGTTAATTGAAATATTATCTGAGCCAGGTGTGGCTCATCCCCAAAATCCCAGTACTTGGGAAGCTGAGGCAGGAAGATCAGGAGTTCAAGGCCAGCATCAGGTAGATGAGTCTGTCTCAAAAAGAAACTTAATAGGGGGCTAGAGGAATGTCTCAGATGCTAAGAGCACTGGCTGCTCTTCCACAGGATCCGATCTGATTCCTAGCCCTCATATGGCAGCACAACCATCTGCAGCTCTAGGTTCAGGGCACCTGATGGACCCTCTAGTCTAGGTTCACGGCACCTGATGTACCCTCTAGTCTAGGTTCAGGGCACCTGATGTACCCTCTAGTCTAGGTTCACGGAACCTGATGTACCCTCTAGTCTAGGTTCAGGGCACCTGATGGACCCTCTAGTCTAGGTTCTGGGCACCTGATGGACCCTCTAGTCTAGGTTCAGGGCACCTGATGGACCCTCTAGTCTAGGTTCAGGGCACCTGATGGACCCTCTAGACTAGGTTCAGGGCACCTGATGGACCCTCTAGTCTAGGTTCACGGAACCTGATGTACCCTCTAGTCTAGGTTCACGGAACCTGATGTACCCTCTAGTCTAGGTTCACGGAACCTGATGTACCCTCTAGTCTAGGTTCAGGGCACCTGATGGACCCTCTAGTCTAGGTTCACGGAATCTGATGTACCCTCTAGTCTAGGTTCAGGGCACCTGATGGACCCTCTAGTCTAGGTTCTGGGCACCTGATGGACCCTCTAGTCTAGGTTCAGGGCACCTGATGGACCCTCTAGTCTAGGTTCAGGGCACCTGATGGACCCTCTAGTCTAGGTTCAGGGCACCTGATGGACCCTCTAGACTAGGTTCAGGGCACCTGATGGACCCTCTAGTCTAGGTTCATGGAACCTGATGGACCCTCTAGACTAGGTTCAGGGCACCTGATGGACCCTCTAGTCTAGGTTCACGGAACCTGATGTACCCTCTAGTCTAGGTTCACGGAACCTGATGTACCCTCTAGTCTAGGTTCAGGGCACCTGATGGACCCTCTAGTCTAGGTTCACGGAACCTGATGGACCCTCTAGTCTAGGTTCAGGGCACCTGATGGACCCTCTAGTCTAGGTTCAGGGCACCTGATGGACCCTCTAGTCTAGGTTCAGGGCACCTGATGGACCCTCTAGTCTAGGTTCAGGGCACCTGATGGACCCTCTAGTCTAGGTTCAGGGCACCTGATGGACCCTCTAGACTAGGTTCAGGGCACCTGATGGACCCTCTAGTCTAGGTTCACGGAACCTGATGGACCCTCTAGACTAGGTTCAGGGCACCTGATGGACCCTCTAGTCTAGGTTCACGGAACCTGATGTACCCTCTAATCTAGGTTCACGGCACCTGATGTACCCTCTAGTCTAGGTTCAGGGCACCTGATGGACCCTCTAGTCTAGGTTCAGGGCACCTGATGGACCCTCTAGACTAGGTTCAGGGCACCTGATGGACCCTCTAGTCTAGGTTCAGGGCACCTGATGGACCCTCTAGTCTAGGTTCAGGGCACCTGATGGACCCTCTAGACTAGGTTCAGGGCACCTGATGGACCCTCTAGTCTAGGTTCATGGAACCTGATGGACCCTCTAGACTAGGTTCAGGGCACCTGATGGACCCTCTAGTCTAGGTTCACGGAACCTGATGTACCCTCTAGTCTAGGTTCAGGGCACCTGATGGACCCTCTAGTCTAGGTTCAGGGCACCTGATGGACCCTCTAGTCTAGGTTCAGGGCACCTGATGGACCCTCTAGACTAGGTTCAGGGCACCTGATGGACCCTCTAGTCTAGGTTCAGGGCACCTGATGGACCCTCTAGTCTAGGTTCAGGGCACCTGATGGACCCTCTAGATTAGGTTCAGGGCACCTGATGGACCCTCTAGTCTAGGTTCATGGAACCTGATGGACCCTCTAGACTAGGTTCAGGGCACCTGATGGACCCTCTAGTCTAGGTTCACGGAACCTGATGTACCCTCTAGTCTAGGTTCAGGGCACCTGATGGACCCTCTAGTCTAGGTTCAGGGCACCTGATGGACCCTCTAGTCTAGGTTCAGGGCACCTGATGGACCCTCTAGTCTAGGTTCAGGGCACCTGATTACCCTCTAGTCTCATAGGGACCACGCACACAGTGGTGCACAGACACGCAAGTAGGTGAAACTCTCATATACATAAAGTTAAAAGAAAACAGAATCTACAGTCAGATGGTGGTGGTGATGGCGCACGCCTTTAATCCCAGCATTTAGGAGGCAGAGACAGGCAGATCTCTGAGTTTGAGACCAGCGTGGTCTATGAGGAGACTTTCAGGAGAGTTGCTGTCTCAAAAACCCAAGAGTAGGAACATGGTATTTTATGTCTACCCTATATGTCATCATATAAAGAAGTACTGGCTATTTTCTGTTGCTGAGACAAAACACCATGAACAAAAGCCATTTGTGGGAAAACACTACAATGGCAGTCCTCTTCCCTATATAGCTCATCCCCAGAAAGTCATCAGCTCTGCCTAGAACTTACTTCCTCCGATGAAGGAATTTAGTTTAGATACTATATTGCCTAAGTTCTTCTGGAAACAAACATACACAGTTCTAAGATACACACACACACACACACACACACACACACACACACAGCTTATCAAGTGAAAATAGTAAGAATAGATGGGCAGTTAAGAATAAGAAGTAGAGGGTGGAGAGCTGGCCCAGTAATTAAAAGCACTGACTACTCTTCCAGGGGACCCAGGTTCAATTCCCAGCATCCGCATGGTGGCTCACAACTGTCTATAACTCCAGTTCCAAGGGACCCAACACCCTCGCACAGGCGTACATGCAGACAAAACACCAATGTAAGTGAAATAAATAAATAGCCAGTGCTAAAGAGCTACAGCATTGATAGTTAAAAAGAAAAGGAAGCAATCTCCCTATGAAGGAACTATTCCCCACTAAAAGATCAGGACTCTTTCAGAAGTGACCAACTCCAGGCCCTGGGCAAATGGGACAGGTGAAGTATGAAGGTGAAATTCGGCAAACACGCTGCCTGTGCATGTGGAAGGCGCTGAGAGCCTGGTGCTACTGTGCTGAGGACAGAGAAGCTAAGAGGCTCCCATTAACCAAACTGAGAAAAGTTCACATTCTCGTCCTTTTTTAAAAGATTTATTTTTATGTGTACTGCCTGCATGTTATGTAAGGGTGCCAGATCCTCTGGAACTGAAGTTACAGACAGTTGTGAGCTGCCATGTGGGTGCTGGGAACTGAACCTGGGTCAACTGCAAGAACAATCGGTGCTCTTAGCCATCAAGCCATCTCACCAGTACCGCAATATTCATTCTTAACTGATAAACCATCTCTTCAGCTCCAAATGTCAGTATTTTTAATAGTCAGGACTGTTAGTACTTTTAATACTGACAACTAGTAACTATAATGTATGGAATTTGGGAAGGGAATAAAGTGTCCACATACACTAATATGTGTGTACAGTTGGTAGAATTACACACGTGTGTACATATGTTTGTGGAGGCCTAGAGAACAACCTGGGTGCATAGCCATTGGCCCTGGCTATCTTTTCTAGGCACTGTCTCTCATATACACACTTGCATGCACATACATATACTACACACATGGAGTAAGAAAAATAAAAGTAAGATATCAGCCGGGCAGTGGTGGCGCACGCCTGTAATCCCAGCACTCTGGGAGGCAGAGGCAGGCGGATTTCTGAGTTCGAGGCCAGCCTGGTCTACAGAGTGAGCTCCAGGACAGCCAGGGCTATACAGGGAAACCCTGTCTCGAAAAAACCAAATTAAAAAAAAAAAAAAAAAAAAAAAAGTAAGATATCAACTCTATAGTACTCACCAAAACAAAACAGAGAAGAGTATTTTATAAAAACCATTCTAGCTAGAAAATGTAAAGGAAATGAGACAATCTGAAAATCAACATTTTGAAATCACCAATTTAATAAAAGTTTCAAATAAGACATCAATGAATGCTGAGGAGACTGGTTGTTTCAGTACTTGGGAGGCAGAGACGGGAGAATTAGGAGTTCCCAGTCATCCTCTATTACACAGTAAGGCTGAGGGCAATCTGGGCTACTATATGAAACCCTGTCTCAAAACAAGAAACATAAGACTTTAAATAGCCAATAGGGTGGCTTTACAAAGTGAAATTGTACTGAGAGAGAATATAATTTTATTCTATATTATACGAGCTAGGATTATAGTATTTTAGATAAACTCTGTACTGACTGAGCTATATTGCTAGCTCTATTTATTTATTCATATTTATCCCCCTCCCCAATAGAATTCATTATGTAAGCCACCATATCTGGTTATTTCATTTAGAGCCCAGGTTGCCCTTTTGTAGTACTGAAAAGAAATGGTGGTAGCACATGCCTATAATCCCACAACTCCAATCAGCAGAAAGGCAGGAGGACTGAGAATTCAAGGTCAGCCTCAACCACATAGCAAGTTCCAAGCCAACCTGGGGTACATGAAACTGTCAGGGAAAAAACCCAAACAAACAAGTAGGTCAGGTGTGGTAGTGTACATCTTTAATCCTAGCACATGAAAGGCAGAGGTAGAAAACTTCTGTTAGTTCAAGGCCAGCCTGGTTTAAATTGAGAGTTCCAGAATAGCCAGAGCTTATATTTTTTATTTTTTGAGATCCTGACTCTCACCTCCCTGCCCCCCACTGCCCCAAAGCCTTGCAAAAAGAAGGAGAGAAGAGAGAGAGGGAAGAAGGAAATTTTTAAAATAAAAATAAAATGACCCCCACCTCTCCCTCTCTTTCCTCCTCCTTCCTTGCTTCATTCCAAGGCAAGAGTCTCAATCTGTTGCCCAAGCTGGTCTTAAATCCTAAGTAGTGGGAGCTACAGGTGAGTGCCACGGTGCCCAGCTTATGAAGAAAAAAGATGTACCTTTAAAAAATAACAACAAAAAACTAGCAAAGTGCCAGGAAGGGGCACAGGCTTTTAATCCCAGTATTCAGGAGGTATATACCACCTTGGTCTACATAGAGGGTTCCTTCCAGGTCACTCATGCCTACACACTAAGAACCAGTCTTAAACAAGCAAAGCATTTCCATTGTTTTATATGAGAGCTGTATAAACCGACATCACAGAGAACTGAGCTAACGTATTGGAAGGCTGTGAGATGAGGGTGAGAGCTTCACCACTCACCTTAGCTCCTTCCTCCAAAATTCCCATCGTGCTGCCACCAGAAACACACCTAACCTGCCTTGGGAGCAAAATCTTGATTTTTGCTCCCAGTGGTGCCTAGGACAGAATGTCATACCTCATGCATGCCAAGCTCTATCAAATAAACAACATGCCAAATCACAAAAGTCAGTGATTTAAAAAAAAAAGTTTTTATTTTTTTATATCTGCCTCCCAAGTGTTGGGATTAAAAGCATGTGCCATACCACCACCACCTAGCAAAAAACATTCTATTTTCAATATTTGTTTCATTTGCATCAGTCAGGAGTCAAACCCAGTTGCTTCCCCAGGGCTCTACCCAAGTGAACTGCACCCTAGTTTCTTCAGAGTATTTTTGCTTTGGTCGTGGTGCACTCTGAGGTGCTAAACACTGGGGACTAAATGAGCCTAGAGCTCAGGTTGAGTGGTTAACTCAAGACAAAAACACAAATAACAGTTGCTTAAAGTCATCAGGGCAATGGGACTGCATGTGCTGTTTCTGAAATGTCATCTAAGACAACTAACCAGAGACGTCAGAAACACATGGACTTTTGCTAAAATACATATTACTGGCTATATACTAAATCTATTCAGTAAGACTCAAACTGCAGGGCTGGAGAGAAGACTCAGCAGTTAAAAGTACTGACTGCTCTTCCAGAGGTCCTGAATTCAATTCCCAGCAAGCACATGGTGGCTCACAGCCTTCTATAATGGAGCTGATGCCCTCTTCTAGTACACAGATGTGCATGCATACAAGACACATCCAAATACATACATTGTTAAAGAGTCAAATTGTCAGCATGTTTGCATTCCTTCATTCATTCATGCACATGGACATGAGGGATATAGCAGTTCATGAACTACGTAAGATGCCAGTTCTCATAGATATTAGGGTATTGGTGTAAGTAAGATTACAGTCAAGAAATCAAACAAGGTAATTTGAAAAGGTGGTGTTAGGAAGCTGTAGCAGGTATATTCCTCTAAGTCTGAGGCCAGCCTGGGCTACACAGTGAGCTTCAAGCCACCCTGGGATTGTACCAACACTGAGTTTGTATTGAAACTCCCTCTCAACTGCTTTCCTCCTAGTGTTTAAGCCTTTTTATCATGCTTCCCTGAGCCTGAACCACCCCTCCAGGCATCAAGAATTACTTGAGGCAACACTGATGCTCTTACGCAAAAACTCTGCACAAATCATTACAAGCACCATATGAGGCAAGTCCAAGAAAAACACGAACTGTATGCTTGAAAAACTTAGTCCTTTTTGTTTTGTTTTTAAACTGGATCTGTGTAGCCCTGGCTGGCCTGGAATTCGCAGATATCTTACTGCCTCTCTCTCCCGACTACTGGTATTAAAGGGGTGTCATGGCTGCCTCAAACATACTCTTTTTAACATAAACAGTGATACAATGCTAACGTTCATGGAGTGTTTTTAGTTTATGGTTTTGTTTTTTAACAGCTTGTGGGAGGAGGAGGATGTCACCTTTCTCTATCTACCATCAGGTGGGTTCCAGGAATCACACTTGGGTTCCCCAGGCTTGACTGACTTTACCTAATGAGCCAGCTCAAACCAAGTGTTCAGAAAAGACAAAGGTGCTTTGAGATTATGAAAGGCAGGTTCTGATTGTTACTAACAATACATTTCAGGTCAGTTGGCAGAGTTCTTGCCTAGCATGCTTGAAGCCCTGGATTCAAGAGGGAAGGAAGGAAGGCAGGCAGGAAGGAAGAACGGGAGGGAGGGAGGGAGGGAGGGAGGGAGGGAGGGAGGGAGGGAGGAGGGGAGGAAGGCAGGAAAGCAAGAATGCAGGCAGGCAGGCAGGAATGCAGACAGACAGGAATGCAGACAGGCAGGAAGGCAGGCAGGAAGGAAGGCAGGAAGGCAGGCAGGAAGGCAAGAAGGCAGGCAGGAAGGAAGGCAGGAAGGCAGGAAGGCAGGAAGGCAGGCAGGAAGGAAGGCAGGAAGGCAGGAAGGCAGGAAGGAAGGCAGGAAGGCAGGAAGGCAGGCAGGAAGGAAATGGGCATAGTAGCATATGGCTATAACATCAGTACTTGAGAGATGCAGGTTGAAGGGTTATCCCTGGCTAAATAGCAAATTAAAGGTTTGTCTGGGCTACAAGATCTACTGTCTCAAATGTAATATTAAAGGAGACCAGCAAGATGACTTAGCAGTAAATGCATCTGAGAGTCTTGGTTGAATTCCTAGAACTCACATAAAGGAGGATTACTAACCAACTCTCCCAGTTATTCTCTAACCTCCATATACAACCACACATGCATCTATTACCACACACACCTTATACATACAATAATATAAACATACAATAAATAATGACAAACTGCAGTAAAAATGATGTATGACACAAAATATACCAATATACCCAAAGTGGCACAACCAAACCAGTTAGTGAAGATGAAACAGCTTATTGTGTTATTTAGAACTAGCCAGATACAGTGGCATACAAGCCTGATCTCCCAGCACCCAGGAGGCTAAGGAAAGGGACCAAGCCCTCTCTGTATAGTCTGGGCTATATAGAGAGACTTTTTCAAAACAAATTTTATTTTATCCATAATTAACAGATTTCAATATCGTCTGATTTTCTTTAAACATAAGAGAAAAATGCCAAGGAATCTCAAAAGAAAGACCAAACTAAGAAAATTTCCTATCTGCTTATAAAAACAAAGTCACAGATAATACAAGGAATGGACCTTCAACAGAGAGACAGGGCAAGGGCTCTGCTACTGGCACAGCAACCTGTCCGGTCCATTCAACTACTGAGTGGAGCATTTCTACAGAGGGTGAGAAGGATACAGCTCAAGGAAAATACTCAGTCACTGGATATGAACGTCTAAAATTAGAAGCACCAACTGGATTCATGTGCACATCTTGAAGCCATAAATCTGGTTATTTTCCTTCTTCAAAGTTGACAACACATTCCATGGAAGGACAAAATTCTCCTTTCTGATTTTTTGTTTTTTTGTTTGTTTGTGTTTGTTTTTTTTTCTGAGACAGGGTTTCTCTGTATAGCCCTGGCTGTCCTCGGAACTCAGAAATCCGCCTGCCTCTGCCTCCCAAGTGATGGGATTAAAGGTGTGTGCCACCACCGCCCGGATTTTCTGATTTTTTTGAGACAGGAACACAACATTATAGCACGCCCAGGATAACTTCAAACATATTCCAATGTCCTGCTCTGCCGAGTGCTCAGATGTAGACATGCCCCTGCCCCATGCCTGCCTTCTTAACTCACCTGTGAAAATCAGCACAAGAAGGGCTCAGCAGCCAAAGGGGAAAGGCTTGCTGACACCTACCACCTGAGTTCTCAGCACTTGCCTACAACTGTGGGCAACTCCAGCTCCAGGGTACTGGATGCCGTCTTCTCCTAGCCTCCACAGGTACTTACACACACACACACACACACACACACACACACACTTTTAAATAAAATCAAATCTTTGGCCAGGAAAGATGGTCATTTAATTTCAGCACTCAGGAGGCAAAGGCAGGCAGATCTCTGTCAATTCCAGGCCAGCCTAGACTACATAGTAACAGGCCAGCTAGGGTAACATAGTTGAGAATTATCTCAAAAAATAAAACTTTAAAGAAAATTAGATAGTGCTACAAAATTCTCTCCTTTGGACTTACCTGGAATACCGAACAAACACATGACATATTTCCTCCCCCCCTCCAAAAAATTCTACCTTTTCCTGAGTCAGTGAGATGGATCAAGAGGAGGCATAGTTTGAGTTCCACCCCTGGAACTCATCTAAGGTAGGAGAGAACCATTCCACAGAAAGTTGTTCTCTAATGTCCGTACACACATGGCCAAGGTGCCCACATTTGTATTCATTCTCTCTGTATGTATGTGTGTATACATACATACATACATACACACATACATACATAATGCCTTTTCTAGTCCACATTTTTCCTGAAACCGTTCCATATGCGCTCATGAGGAGACCTGGCGTAGTAAGTGGCACACTCATTCTGAAGCTAACTGTACAGAAGCAGCATCACTGATTTCATCTACGACACAGAAATGTTTAAGTGTCTCTGAAGTTGAAGAAAACTGACTAGAAATGCTGTTGTGAACAGACCTAAAGGGGAGAAACAGAAGTTTGGTAGGCACTGTTACCAATTTGTCTAAGTTATTAGAAATTATTTATTTAAAAAAAAAAACTGACTACTAGGCAAGGCCGGCGCGTCACACCTGTTACAGCAGCACTGAGAGTGAGGACAGATCCAGCTACACAGCGACACTCACAAACCAAAACCAAAACCAAACAGAGTGGGGGGCTAAGGCGCCGCCTAGGCAGCTAAGAGCAGGTGCTGATCTTATAAAGACCTAAGCATTCGTGTGCTCAGCAGAGCAGCTCAGAGCTGCTGGCTGACAGCTCTAACTGCTGGCTGACAGGGGATCTGATCCTCCACCTCCACCAGCACGGCTCCAGGAGTCACTGAGCAACGGTAACTCTGAACCCCGGATTTCGCACCTCCTTCTCCCGAGTGCTAGACATACACCAGCAGGTCTTTTTCTAATGTGCTTTTGGTGCTATTTCTTGTACCTTAACCCTGGAACGCTTAGGAGAGCACCAATTCTCTCACCTCCAACAAGCAGCTCTCTCGTGAGCATGGCAGCTTTCAACGTGCTGGCAACATTTAAGCCAAAACCTCTGCCACCACTTTCCTACAGAGTGCTTTGTAAAGATGCCTCATCCTTGGCCTTCCTGAAGAGCAGCCTAGACTGCCAGAGAGGAATCTCAGCCTCACCACTCCAGCCAGGTCAGAGAAGGTGGAAAAGAAACAAATGAGGCACGCCCCAAAGCCCTTAGCCCGCTTCTTTTATTCTCAAACTTAATGAAGGGGGGGAGGAGGGGCAAATGTTCTCTAGGACCAAATCCTCCACTGTTAACGGAAGCTACTTTTATAGTTTTAAGCTCAACTGTTATCTACAGAGACAGGACCATTACCGTCCATCAACTGAATACTCCTGAGGCCAGCCTGCTCACTGAAACCAAGGCAGCAGAACTGAATCTCAGCATGCTGTGAATGAGTCTCACATGAGCTCTAAGACCTTGTGCACAGCCTTGAGACAAGAGGAGAGCTCGCTGCTCTTAAAGAGGACTGGGTTTGGTTCTCAGCACCCACATGACAACCCGTAACTGCCTCAACTTCAGTTTCGGGTGACCTTCCGACCTCCAGGTCTCTGCAGGCACCAGGCATGTGACGGCACGCATACATACGTATAAAATAAAATAAATCTGTCAAAAAAAAAAGAAAAGGACTAACCACACAAAAGATCTTGCATTCCCTTCTCGTCTCCTTTTCCCTTGGAAAATATCCCAAGGAAAGGGAAAATATTCTCTTCCAATGAATACCTTACAAAATCCGACCAGAAGTTCCCTATAGGGAATGAGCTCAAGAATCCAGTCAGGCTGAGTAGTCCTTGCCTAGACAGCGGCTGCTTGGGAGGCTCAAAGGAGGCTCGAAGGAGGCTCAAAGGAAGCTCAAAGGAGGCTCAAAGGAGGCTAAGAGTCCCTGGGCAGACTGGGCACCAGCAGGCCCTCTTACCGGTCAGTCAGCTGAGCACTGATGCATGTCACACTCACACAAGTGACAAGGAAGTGACAAGGACATAGCAATTAGCAAAACAAAAACACCTGTCCTTCTGAAGTTTTCTTTCTTTTTTAACAGAAAAGACTAAAACTCACAGAAAGTGGCCAGGGTGACAAGAGGTCAGAAGAAAAATTAATAGGAATCACACAAATCGTTTGCAATGCAGACAGCTAAGGAAGTGTCCAGTTAGGGCCCCTTGAGGAACCCCTGATGGAGTGAGAAGACAGGTATGCAACTCTATAAGGGAAAGAGGACCCAAGAACACAAAGCAAGTGCAACCTCTGGGCAAAAGTATCCTAGAGCATTCTGGCAATGACCAGGTCGGTGAATTCTTTAGAGGAAATTGGTGTCGCAGAACCGTAGTGTTACAGGCACAAATGTAATCCCAGAGATTTCAGCAGGGCACACATGTAATCCCAAAGATCAAGACATTAAGACGGGAATACTGCTGAGTTTGAGATCAGCTTGGGCTAGAATAAGACTCTTGTCTCAAAGTTATTAATTTAACAAAGGAGAACCAAGTTAACTCTGAATCAGGAAGCCATCCCCTCTTCAGATTCCTTTCCATTAAAAAAAATCGTTTTGTTTTTGTTGTTTTTTGAAACAGGGTATTGCAGGCTGTCCTTAAATTCTATCTGTAGTGGAGGAAAATCTTAAACTTCTGATCCTCCTGCCTCCACCTCCTGAGTGCTAGCATCACAGCCCAGGGCTTTGTGCATTCTAGGAAAGTACTCAGTTGGGCTATAAACTGGCATAGGACTGTTAATCATCACATTTCTTTACTTATTCTGTTTTTTTTGTTGTTTTTGTTTTGTTTTTTTGTTTTGTTTTTGTTTTTCGAGACAGGTTTCTCTGTGTAGCCCTGGCTGTCCTAGAACTCACTCTGTAGACCAGGCTGGCCTCAAACTCAGAAATCTGCCTGTCTCTGCCTCCCAAGTGCTGGGATTACAGGGCCACCACTGCCCTATTCATTCATTCTTGCTATTATTGATTTGTTGTTTCTGAGACGGGATACTGTTTCTGAACCCAAGTTAACTTTGAGTTCTACCCTACACCCCTGGTGCTGTGATTCCTGGCTGTTCTAGAACTCGATTGGTAGACCAGGTTGGCCTCAATCCCAAAGATCCATCCTCCTGTCTCCACCTTGCTTGCTGGGATTAAAGGAGTGTACCACAACCACCAGGCTGGAACTGCAAGTTTAATTTTTGCTGGCATTTCACCAGCAAGGTTCTCTGTTCTAGAAATCACTGTGGAAATTAGCTACTGGGAAGGAAAAATACATCAAAGAAGTGAAATGAAATAACCTAATTCTCAACTTTTCATGTCTACTTTAACTTTTATCTTAATGGCCGATTAAGTCTGAAGTCTTGTGGGGTGGGGGCTTTACTGAAGAGAGGAAAAGTGCATTTGTAAGAGAGGCTGAAAAAGACTGACTTGTCAATCTAACTATCTGAAAATACAATAAAATGCTAGGAATCTGTGATGGTAGGTGGTACTTGTCACATCCCCAGAGCCTTCAAGTTGCCTACAAACATCAGCTAGGGGCTGCAACTTCCCGAGTCCTTTGGAGGGTGAAAATGCAACCTTGTGGTTTTAATGCAGGATCTGAGTGTGTGGTTGGGTCGTTCCTCACCATTATACAAAAAACAATTCACTTGGAGTTACTAGTCTCTGCGGTTACTAGGTGGCAAACGTTGAAGACTGTTTAGCCCCAACGAGAAAGCAGGAGTTTGAGCTTAGCACAGGCCCAACTTCTTGGAACTCCAAGACATCTGCCCGCCTGTTCCAACTCAAAGCTGCGTCCAGCTACGAACTCCAATCCTCCGATACCGGGTCCGGGGCAAACGGACAGGGGCGAGCGCTCGGCGACCACGCTCGCCGGCGCAGCCTAGACGGCCGCACCGCCCGGCCACTCGCTCGGCCACAGGTGGCGCCGCCCCCTCCCCGCGGCCCGAGCTCCGCGCGCTCCCGCGACCCGACCCTTCCCGGGCGCCGGGCGCCGCGGCCCGGCCCGCCGCCCGCCCGCCACGCCCCCTGCCCGCGCGCCGCCCGCCCCCCGGCCCGAGGTGGCCTCACCTCACGGGGGCCAGCACGGGGAGGGCGCCCGGTGTCCGCCCGCCGCCCGGGCCCACGGCCGCTCGGCTGCGGCTCGGCCCCGACGGCCGGCGGCGGCGGCGCGCTTCTGGGGGCGGGCTCTCCTCGGAGGGGGTCTCCCCGGGCCCGGGGCGGGGAGGCAGGGGAGCGGGGCGGGGGAGGGGAAGGGGGCTCGGGAAGGAGGGGGGAGAGGGGAAGAGAAGGGGCCCAAACCCGGAGAGGGAGAAAAGGGGGGAGGGGGAGAAGCAGAAGGGGAAGAAAGGCCCGGAGTCCGCCCCCCGCTGCGGCCTGCGCGCTACGTCACCACGTCCGGCGTGGTCGTCAGCGCGTCCTGCGCCGCTCGCGTCCCTGCTTCCTGTGTGCGCCTCCCCGGGTCCGCGGGCGCTCCCTCGTCGGCGCGAGCCCGCGCGTCCCCTGGGCACGCGCCCTGCGCGCCCCCTCCTCCCCTCAGAGCGCGCGTCCGCCTCGGCGCGCGCCCCCGCGGCTAGCCTGCTGCCACGCTCACCGCGCTCCCTCAGGGGCCTCCCCGGAACCCCGCTTGTCCCGAGGTCGCCCTCAGAGCCAGTCTAGACGTCAGTTGGTGGCTGTATACTCCACAGCCGTGCACAGCACGTCAAGGACTTTAATTAGGGCGGTAACTTGGGAGGGGCAGGGGGCGAGGAGCTATGTAGCCCAGGTGAGCCTCGACTCCCCAGACCTTTCCGTCTTCTTCTTCTTGCGACCGGCATCTCTGATGGGTTCCACCACCGCTAGCTAGGACTGCAACCCATGCATCCAAAATAAAGCTCATGGTTTTTGTTTTGGTCTCGAGGCATCTCTATGTAGCCCTCACTGTACTGGAATTCAGTTTGTAGACCAGGCTGGCCTCGAACTCACGAGATCATCCTGCCTCTGCCTCCTCCGTGCTGAAATTAAAGTTGTTTTGCGGCCTCATCAGTCAAAAATCACATTCCTATGCCCTTTCAAAGATGCAGTTCTTTTATTTGGAACAGTCATCTTAAATTTCTAACCTCCCCTAACGCACTCTGCAGAGCAAGTTCCAGAACAGCCAGGGCTATTTTAAAAAAATTTTAACCCCGCATCCCCAATTTTGTCCATTCTAGGTAGAATCTATATCCTACTTAGTGATTGTGTGTTAGGTGCTTTGTATTGGTTTATGAAGCTTACGGAAGCAGGGTAGGGCACGGAGATCACGCTCAGCAGTTAACAGTGAGAAATGGGTCGGTTCCCAGCACCCGCATGGCAGCTCACAACCGTCCGCGATGCTAGTCGCAGGACGATGCACATACATACATAAGAGTCAGAACACTCTTAACTCAGTGGAATTCTCGACTCACTAAATAATTACAAGAACGTGGGGTGGGGGAAGGGACTAATTACAGTCCACTGTAAGTGGTTATTGGTGCGCTTTGGAACAAGAAAGAGCAATTAGTTCTAGGTGAAAATCGTCAAGCATCAGAGAAACCACAGGCAAACTTTCAGCTAGCCTTAAAAAATACAAATAGGGGGATGGTCGTGTGTTGGACAGGTAAGAATGGTGGGGAGTCAGCGAAGACATAGAGATGTGAGGAGATGCTGGTGGGGGCAGGGGCGAGGATTCTCACTTGAAGTCTTAGTATAGCGATGTGTATATATGCTAGGTAAGGCTCTGCGAAGAAGTAGGAAATTTATCTTTGTTTTCAAAGGCCATCAAGTACCAGCTTTTCAAGTTGATGGCAAGCGGCAGTATTGGAAATGTAGAATGTGCACCTCTCTGTCTAACATTTCTGTTGTCCTCCAGATAATATGTATTGTCATCGCATCTGTTTAATAGATGTGGAAACTTGGGGTCTAGTAATTCAAAGTCGCAGATACCAAACTGAGGTTGTCTTCAGAGCCTGCTCTTAACCGTGGCACTCATAGAACTGAACAGCGGCAGCTGGGGGTGGCAGCACCCACCAGTAATCCCAGTACTGACCGAACAGAGACAGGAGATCCGATGCCAGTCAGAAGCCAGCCCGATTGACACAGCAAGTTCGGGTACAGCCTGGGCTACACAGAGAGGCCCTGTCTCAAAAAATGAACTAGTGGGAAGTGTAACAGGAAGAAGCCAGGCATGGTATAAGGCACCACGGGCTACACTATTCAGGAGGCTGTGTACACAGTACTGGTAAAGCCCAGAAGTTCAATGGCGACCTGGTCAACATAGCAATACCCTGTATATTTAAGATAGTCAGATGTAAAAATAAAGGGCATGTGATAGTGCAGGGGTGGGGTGGGGGGATTAATAGGAATCAGCCCTGCATGTTAGTCAAGTGCTTTCACCGCAGTTATGTTCAAAATCTTTGTAAACTCTTTTTTTTTTGGAGGGGAGCGGTTATTCACTACTAGCTCTGGCTAACTCTGGAATTCACTGTATACATACACCAGGTCACCTGCCTCTACCTCCTGAGTGCTGGGATTAAAGCTCTGGACTCACAGCCCATCTTAAACTGGTATTTTGTTTTATAAATAAAGTTATAAACTCAGTTATGGTTCCTCTTGCCTATTGTGGTTTCAATAAGAATGGTCCCCCACAGGGCTGGAGAGATGGGTCAGTGGGTAAGAGGACTCACTGACTGCTCTTCCAAAGGTCCTGAATTCAAATCCCTGACTGCTCTTCCAAAGGTCCTGAGTTCAAATCCCAGCAACCACATGGTGGCTCACAACCATCCGTAATGAGATCTGACTCCCTCTTCTGGTGTGTCTGAAGACAGCTACAGTGAACTCACATAAGAATGGCCCCCATATGGCGGCTTGGCCCCAGTGGGTGGAACTATGTGGGAAGGATTAGGAGCTGTGGCCTTGTTGGAGGAGCTGTATCACTGGGTGGACTTTGATGTTTTAAAAGCCTATACACATACACTCTAGCTCTCTTTCTCTCTCCCTCCCTCTTCCTCTCTCTCACTCTCTCTCTCTCTCACTACCTCCCTCTTTCCCTCTGGTGCTTGTAGATCAAGATCTAAGCTCTCAGCTACTGCTTCCCATGATGGTAATGGACTCTTAACTCTCTAAAATGGTGAGCCCCCAAATTAAACACTTTCTTGTATAAGTTGCCTTGGTCATGGTGTTCTGTCACAGCACTGAAGATATAACTAAGACACTTTGTGATCCCAGCACTTGGAAGGTCAAGGCAGGAGCATCAAGAATTCAAGGTTATTCTCAGCTAGCCCCAGGCTAGCCTGGGCTATATGAGACCATGTCTTAAAAAATTATTTTAATTAAAAAAAAAAATGTTGCCAGCCCGGCGGTGGTGGCACACGCCTGTGGTCCCAGCACTCGGGGAAGCAAAGGCAGGCAAATTTCTGAGTTCGAGGCCAGCCTGGTCTACAGAGCCAGTTCCAGGACAGCCAGGGCTACACAGAGAAACCCTGTCTTGACAAAATAAAATTAATTTGAGAGAGCCCAAAGAAATAGATCCATGGGAGAATTGGAGGGAGGAAAGAAAAGGGAAGAAATGATATAATTAAAATTTCAAAAACTTTTTTAAAAAAGAAGTTCAGAGCTAGAGAGATGTCTCAGCTATTAAGAGCACTGACTGCTCTTCCAAAAGTCCTGAGTTCAAATTCCAGCAACCACATAGTAGCTCACAACAATCTGTAATGAGATCTGATGCCCTCTTCTGGTGTGTCTAAAGACAGCTATAGTGTGCTTAGATATAATAATAAATAAAATAAATCTTTAGACTGGAGCAAGCAAAGGTACTGAATTCAAATTCCCAGCAACCACACGATGGCTCACAACCATTGGTACAGCAACAGTGTACTCATATACATTAAATAAATAAATAAACAAACAAACAAACAAATAAATAAATAAATCTTTTTTAAAAAAGTTCACCAGGCTTGGTGGTACACACCATTAATTCCGGCACCTGGGAAGCAGAGGCAGGTGGGGCTCTGTAAATTCATGGCCATCCTGTCTACACAGGGAGCTCCAGGGCGTTCAGAACTATGTAAAGAGACTCTGGGTTTCTAGAGATGGAGAGATAAGGGCACTGACTGCTCTTCCAGAGGACCAGGGTTCAAATCCCAGCAGCCACCTGACAGTTTCAGACTGTCTACAACTCCAAGATCTGATACCCTCAACAGATGCAAGCGAAACAACTAGGAATGAATGCACATCAAATAAAAATAAAATGAAAAGTTGCTTGAAGTGTATAGACTTTAGGTTTGGTAAATGTTGATGTATGATGATGATTATTTATTTATTTTTTTTTTTTGGAGACAGGGTTTCTGTGTGTAGCCCTGGGTGTCCTGGAACTCACTCTGTAGACCAGGTTGACCTCGAACTCAGAAATCCACCTGCCTCTGCTTCCCAAGTGCTGGGATTAAAGGAGTGTGCCACCACCGCCCGGCGAGGTATGATGATTTTATTTGTAAGCTTTTTAGAATGAAAATTTAATAATCCTTTAAAGAATCACAAATGACCTTACTTTAGTTCATATCAATCTCAGCCACCAGGTAGTTAAGCTTTGTTTAAAAGGGCATTGATTTATAGCATTTTTGGAGTTCTCAGGAATCATTTCCCCCTCGTCTCATGAATAAATTAAAGCAAGAGCGGTGACATACCCAGTTCAGAGTCTCGGCAAGCTAGGATATAGCACTGCAAAGCCCCTAGTCCCAGCCCTGAGCCCTTCCAGGTTTTTCTTTCCCTTTTCTTTTTCCACGGGAAGAAAGCCAAATTTTAGCCAAAGCCAACTGGCTTAAAAAGCATACTCTCTTACCTCCGACCTCTGTCCTTGCCACGTGGAAACGGGATTGCTTCCTCAGGGACTCACTACTTTGGAGGATGGAGGTAAGAATTCTGAGGAATCTCGCTGGGCGTGGTGGCACACGCCTTTAATCCCAGCGCTTGGGAGACAAAGGCAGGCAGATTTCTGAGTTTAAGACCAGCCTGGTCTACAGAGTGAGTTCCAGGACACTCAGAGCTACATAGAGAAACCCTCTCTCGAAAAACAAACAAAAGAATTCTGAGGAATCTCAAAAGTTCCAACGTAGCACTGATTGTAAATGGTGAGGAAATATAGACCTCAGATCCCTTCCTCAGTGGTCTAGCTACTGAGGACATAAAATGCCTGCTTGGTAACTAAGCTCTGCTCTGCTGATTTGCTGTCCTGACTGAAGTTGTGTGAAACGATGGCGTTCAGGCCTTCTTGTCCTAGGTGTGACACTTACAAAAAGCATCAGTTGGCTTCCTTTCAGAGTACAAATTAGAAGGCAGGATGGCCTTGCATCTCATTTGTGCTTGTAATCACCATCACCTGTCCAGTGAGAACCAAGAGGCACAGATTATAGGAATAATAAATTATTCCTGCAAGTAAAAAAGACACCTCATATATCCTCATGGAAATAGATTGGAAACACAGAAACATGTGAACATATTAAAGTCATTTGAAGGAAGCTGGAGAGATGGCTCAGTGGTGGAGAACACCCGCTGCTGTTTCAGAGGACCCAGGTTTGATTCCCAGTACGCACATGGCAGCTCACAGCCATCTGTAACACCAGTCTCAGAGAAATCTGATGCCCTCTTCTGGTCCACACAGGTACTGCACACATGTGGTCCACAGATACACATGTAAACAACACATGTAACCAAACACAAAAATAAAAAATAAGCTGAGTGGTGGAATCCCAGCACTGGGGAGGCAGAGGCAGGGGGATCTCTGAGTTAAAAGCTAGCCTGGTCTACATAGCAAGTTCTAAGACAGCCAGAACCGCCAGAGAAAACCTGTCTTGAAAAACCAAAAATAAATCAAAAAGGTTTAAAAAACAAGGCAGATGTGGTGGTGGCACGCCACTTTAATCCTAGCACTGAGAAGACAGAGGCAAGTAGATCTCTGTGAGTTCATAGCTACCCTGGTCTACATAGTGAGTTCTAGGACAGCCAGCATTACATAGTGAGACCCCTTCTCAAACAAGCAATCAAAGCAAAGCAAAACAAAAAAACATTAGAGGGTAGACAAGATGGCTCAGCAGGTAAAGGCATGTGCTTCCAAGTCTTATGGGGAGTGTTGGATCCCTGGTATGCACATGGTAGATGGAGAGAAACAACGTCTGCAAGTTTTTCACAGATCTCCCCGAAATTCCTGTGGCACCACGTGCACAGGACACACACACACATACACACACACAGGTGAACACTAGACAAATAAATTGCTTTAAAAAAAGTTTTCATTAGGAAGATCAGGCCCAGGGCTGGAGAAATGGCTCAGTGGTTAAGAGCACTGAATTCAATTCCCAGCAACCACATGGTGGCTCACAACCATCTGCAGTGTGATCTGATGCCCTCTTCTGGAGTGTCTGAAGACAGCTACAGTGTACTCATATAAATTAAATAAATAAATAAATCTTTAAAAAAAAGAGAAAAAAGAAAGATCAGGCCCATGAACTAGATGAGCATAACACACTAAGGAAGAAGGGTCAGAGCCCTACACAACCTTGGATAGTCTTGATAATTTGTCACCATCAAGGGACCAATAGGCAGAGAACTCCTGAATGTCCCCCACAGTGTCAGCTCAGTACAGTCCCACTTGTACGGCCCAAATTTCCATCTATCCATCCATTTTTCAAAATAGTCCTACCCCTCACTTTTCCTGCAATCCTATGTCTTCTAGTTCAGCCCCAAGGCTCTCCTAGTCTCCACCAGCTCTTCAGCTGAATTATTAATATGTAACCATCCACAGTGACTCTTTGTATCTATGTCAGCTCTTGGCCTCTGTATTCAATAAGGCTCTTCAAAGGAGACTGTTGATTATCAACAACAGCCTTACAGGCTATCATGGGAAACTAGGATAGCTTGGTAAACTGCAACCAATGAAACTGACATGCTTGCAAACACATTGTTTCCTCACGAATTCTGACACACCCACCTACGTTCCTGATGGGCACACTAAGAACATCTGGTTTGGACATTTCTTTTCTCTCCCCTTTCCTTAACTTTCAGATAGTAACTGTGACTCAGTGGGCAGAATCCAACCTGAATTAACAAAGAAGGCCTGGCTGAGAGCCCCAAGGAGGAGAGATGGAGGTGGGTGGACTTTAAGAAGCAGAGAAGAGCTAATAGTGGCCCAAGCCTTAAAGCCCAGCAGTTGGGAGGCAGAGTTAGCCTGGTAGCTAGTTCCAGGGCTACATAGGGAAACCCTGTCTCAAAAAACAAAAAAGAAACAAAAGAAGGGGAGGAGGAAGGGGGAGGAGAAGGGGGAGGGGAAGAGGAGGGGGAGGGGAAGGGGGAGGGGAAGAGGAGGGGGAGGAGAAGCAGAGAGAAGGCAACTTTAAAGTGCCTCTGTTTTATTTTTAAAAAAAAATTTAAGAGTCGCTATTTAAGCAGGTGTGGTGGCATATACCTTCACTCTCAGCACTTGTAAGACAGAGACAGGCAGACCTCTGTGAGTCTGAGGCTAGGGAGGTCTACATAGCCAGTTCCAGGTCAGCCAGGGCTACACCATGAGATCCTGTCTCAAAAACAAACAAGCAACAACAAAAGAGTCAGCCTCTTAACTGGACAGGACAGTGCATGCCTGTGAGACCAGATCTGAGAAGCAGATGCAGGAGTTCAAAACCAACCTCCACTATACAGCAAGTTCAAAGTAAGCCCAAGCTAAGTGCGATCTGACTCAACCACACACCATGCACACATAAAAAGTCACTGTTTTTTTGAAACAATATGTTAAGTCCTGACTTCTGACTTCTGATTATCCTGCCTCAGCCCCTGAAGTAACATTATCTTAAAACCTCTGCTCACGCTGGGCGGTGGTGTCACACGCCTTTAATCCCAGCACTCTGGGAGGCAGAGGCAGGTGGATTTCTGAGTTTGAGGCCATCCTGGTCTACGGAGTGAGTTCCAGGACAGCCAGGGCTATACAGAGAAACCCTGTCTCGAAAAAAACCAAATCCAAAAAAAAAAAAAAAACCTCTGCTCACAGCACCTTCCCCCCAGGATTCCCAGCAAGGCTCTAACCTTTGTCCTCTGGTCAGGCAGCTCATTTGGCTAACACTCTCCCAGCAGTAGCAGGAGGCAGATATTTCTTTCTTCAAACAATCCACACATCTCCTCCCCCTCTTCCCCTTGTACTTTCACTGGCTACAAGCACATACTGCCAAGTTCCACCTGTACTGGCTTCATTTTCCACGCCAGATGTTTGGCCGCTGTATCTCTGACAAAAAAGCAGTCATGCCAGCTGGAGGCACACTCCTCCCGGGGTCCCTGGTGCCCAGCACAGAGGTGAAGCCATTCCCCGTTGAGACCCTGAGCATAAGGTTCGTGCCCTTTAAGGAAACCATCCTCCAGCAATGGCCTCCACCTTGCTCCTGGCTCTTCTGTTCCTGACTCCTCCAGCCATAGGAGTGAACCTCAAAACTGATGGTCCATGTCCAGCATGTTGGGGTGCCACCTTTGATCTGGAGAGCCAGCGGGAGCTGCTTCTCGATCTGGCCAAGAAGAGTATTCTGGACAAGCTGCACCTCCGCCAGCGCCCCACACTCAGTCAGCCCGTGTCCAGAGGGGCTCTCAAGACCGCGCTGCAGCGCCTCCGTGGGTCTCGACGGGAAACCCTGTTGGACCATGACCAGAGACAAGAAGAATATGAGATCATCAGCTTTGCCGACACAGGTAGGTCCATGGTCCGCAGCTCTGCCCCCAAGCCTGACCCTAGGAAGGAGAAAGTCTCTTCCCAAGTTCACATCTGACTACATCCTCGCCAAAACCAGCTCGCAGTCTGGGCCTGCGCCGCTGTGGGCTCCCAAATCCCACGTTCTCTAAGTTAGGTCAGGTTCACTTGGTGGGAGCTGGGAACTGTTAGTTACTATTAGTTTCACTTCTTTAAAAACTGTTCTCTCTTCCCCCCCCCCTCTTCCTCCTCTCCACTCTCCTCTCTTCTCTCTCCCCTCTCTTTCCCTCTCTTTCCCTCTCTCCTCCTCTCTCTTTCTCTCTCTCTCCCCTCCCCCACCTCAGACTCCATGACCCTCCCTGTGTGAGCCTGCCCACTCTGCAGCCCAAGGGTTGACTACTGGGCAGTTTCTGATTTCTCTGGCTCCAGGATCTATGTCACCTCCTCTTCCTCATGAATACCCCATTTGTGTAAAGAGGGGAAAAGTAAGACACCACGATTATAACATCTCTCAGGTCCTCAGGTCAGACAATGCCAAATAAAAACTCAGAAAGTGATGTGAAAGATAACAGGTAAAGAAATTCAGGCCTGTAACTGGGAGGTGGAGGCACACGTCTTTAATGCCAGCACTCGGGAGGCAGAGGCAGGCATCTCTCAGAGTTCAAGGCCAGCCTGGTCTACAGAGCAACCACAGCCACATAGAGAAATTCTGTCTAGAAAACAACCAACCAACGGATAAAAGGTGAAGAAAGAGTTACTTCTGCAGCGGAGAGAGAGCTGGAGAGAGCTGGAGAGAGCTGGAGAGAGCTGGAGAAAATCTTAGAAGACTTAGAAACAAGCTCACTTGCTCCCTGGTCTGGAAGACAGCGCTCCCACCACGCTCCCAGCCACTTCCTCCTGAGGGACACCTACTCTCTTCCCCCTCAAGACCCAGCACAAATTATACAGCCACCAAGCCTGGGCTCCCATTCTTCCAGAGCCACTTATTAGCTGAGTGACCTGGGTAGTTAATAGTCAGTTTTCTCACTTGTAAATGAGGATAATGAGAAGATAGCTTGAGACTTTAAATAGGTTAATATAATATAAAGTCTTTAGAATGGTAAGAACCAAGAAGGAACAGGAAATAGAGAGGGCTCAGCTGCTGTCCAGGAAGACTGTCTTCCCTCTGAATCATCACATGGCAGAAAGACACGAGGGAACTCTCTGAAGTATCTTTTAGCAGGACTGGAGTCCCCCGCTCCAGGACTTTGCCTCATGACCTAGTAGCCTTCCACACCTCTCGATACTGTTGCTTTGGGATTCCAATTTCAACATGATCTATTTGTTTGTTTGTTTGTTTGTTTGAGACAGGGTCAGCCAGGCATTGGTGGTGCATGCCTTAATCCCAGCACTCTGGGAAGCAGAGGCAGGCAGATTTCTGAGTTCGAGGTCAGCCTGGCCTACAGAGTGAGTTCCAGGACAGCCAGGACTATACAGAGAAACCCTGTCTCAAAAAAACAAAAACGAAAACAACATAGCCCAAGCTGACTGGAAACTTATAATGTAGCTCCAACTGGCCAAACACTTACAATCTTCCTGTCTTAGCATCCCAAACGCTGAGATTATAGACACGTGCCCAGCTTCAACAAGTGAATTTTGAGGGGAAACAAGCAAATAAATAAATACTAATCGCCGGGCGGTGGTGGCGCACATCTGTAATCCCAGCACTCTGGGAGGCAGAGGCAGGCAGATTTCTGACCAGTTCGAGGCCAGCCAGGTCTACAGACTGAGTTCCAGGACAGCCAGAGCTACACAGAGAAACCCTGTCTCAAAAAAGCCAAATCCAAAAAAACAAAAACAAAACAAACAAACAAAAAATACTAATCCATCAGCCTTTTCCCACGAAACCTCTGATCATTCCAGCCCAACCTTCTTTAAAACATGGTGGCTGGACTCCAAGAGGGCAATTTCAGAGTAAATGATTGTCCAGCTTCTACATATACTTTGTTTACCTTTGTGGCATTGGCAAAGCAAGTCACCATGGCTAAGTCCAGAATCAGAGTGGAATGGAACTGGATAAAACCATGCAAACCAGGAGATGTGGTCCCTGGGGGCAGCCAACATAGCAACACACAAAATACGGTCACCCCTCTAGTTTCCTCTGTGTCACTTTCCCATCCATTTGACCAGATGTTAGCGGCATCAGGGTAGAGGCTAAATCATGCGGCTTCTCTGGTACCTTTTCTCCAGGTCCAGAGATCTCCAGTGGTGTCCTAAAACAGGCTCATGGGACTTAGGACAGCTGATGGTGAACATACCTGGGCTCACTTATGCTGCATTAGAGCCTTGAAATTGGGCCCCACAGAAGGATTTGTAGTAGAGAAACAGTAGAGAAATTACTGCAGATCAGGGCTTTAAGATCCCCCCTCCCGGAGACCAGCTGCTAAATATCTACTAACACATTACTGCTGATGTCCTAAAAATAAGTTATATCTTCCTCCCCCCAATGGCATGCTGAGGCTAAGACAGAGGCACAGTAACCAAATGGGGAATGGAACACAGAGAAGTCACTGGCTCATAAACACCTCCCTCCCTGACTGCTCTTGCTAGCCTCCGTCTCAGGATCCTCTTGCCTAAATCCCGGGACAGTGTGGGCCACCAAGCCCAGCACCGATGCATAAAAGTCGTGGTTTCCTGCCCAGCACATATCTGAATCTACACAGATAATTTCCTTGGTGGGGTCTGATTCTGCTCTGTGTGGAGCTGCTGCCTCCTAGATCAACAGTCACAGTGCTTGGCTGTCTGCTTCAAAAATGTCCTTACTTTTGAACAAGAAATAGGCTGTGCTTCCAAGTGGGTGCAGAGCCCTCTATGCTATCTGTGCTATCTATCAATCTATTTATCTATCAATCAATCTACCTACCTCCTATGTTAGTTAATTAGGTAGGTAGGTAGTTGATATAGGGTCTCACTTTGTAGTCCTTGGCTAGCTTAGAACTCTCTCTGTAGACCAGGCTAGCTTGGAACTCTCTCTGTAGACCAGGCTGGTGTCTAACGCACAGAGATCCACCCGCTCTGCCTCCCCAGTGCTGGGATCAAGGCGCCTGCCCAGCCCCTTTCCTTTTTTGTTTTTGTTTTACATTGCAGAGGGCAGGCACTCTACTGACTGATGCCCTTAGCTCTCTCTTTCCTATTATCTGTATCCTTTCAGTCCCAACTGGTGCTCTCTTGACTATTAAAACTTTCTTTAAGACCCTGGGTGCAGCAGCTTTCTCTGGAGAAACCTGAGCCTTCTACTTTCCCTTTTGTTATGCTTTGGTTGGTTGAGACAGTGTTTCTCTGTGTAGCAGCCCTAGCTGTCCTGGAGCTCATCCTGTAGACCAGGCCAGCCTCTGTCCCCACCCCAACCCGAACCCTGGGACTAAAGGCACCACCACCACCACCCAACTTCACTGTATCTTCTTAAGCCTGGCTCTCAAGTTTCAGTGTGTTACTGGAGGCTGGGGTCTGAGCCAGGTGTTTCCAGGTTCTAATCCAAGTGATTAAAAATAAAGGCTCATACAAATTTGCGAAAGAAGTAAGATAATTTATTTGGGGCAAATCGATAGGACAGATTAAATGGGGATAACTGGATCACATGATGCTTTTGCTTAGCACAAGGAGTGGCACTATTGGGTGTGGCCTTGTTGGAGTAGGCGTGTCACTGTGGGTGTGGACTTTAAGACCTTCTGCTAGTAACCTTCAGAAGAAGGTGTAGAACTCTCAGCCCCTCCTGCACCATTCCTGCCTGGAGGCTGCCATGTTCCCACCTTGATGATAATGGACTGAACCTCTGAACCAGCCCCAATTAAATGCTGTCCTTATAAGAGTTGCCTTGGTCATGGTATCTGTTCACAGCCGTAAAACCTTAAGACATATGATAAAGGTGACTCAGGCTCTGGCTTTTGTCTGGGGTTTCCTTTTGTGAGGTTCAAAGAGAGAAGTTGGTTCCTAAGGGATGTTGTCTATAGGTTCACAGTCTCAATTAATACACTAGGCAATACATTCACTTTGCTACTGTCCATGCCCCTTCCCATAATGCATCAGATTTCAATCATAAGCACACCGGATTAGACACAGGCATCACATAGGAAATGGGAGACTGACTCTCTCTAAAAGGTCACTATTATCAGATGGCGAACAGTCTTGCTGTACCATATGTGCACCCAAAGCCAGCTCAGCCCCATCAGCCTTTCCGTCCGTCTGTCATACCTGAATACGCAGAGAATATATTTGAATGGAAACTCTCTGAATTTGACTGTTATCAGGGGCAGGGAACTTGTACCATTTTTCAAAGATGGGAACTATGTAATCCAATGCAAATAAGAGGATGGGGGCATTAAGGTTGCTGCATGCACTGTTGGGAGAGGGGCAAGTGTGTCGAGTTTGTGCAGGTGAGAGAGCTAGATTACCAAGTGCATTACTGTAGGGTTGGGGGTGTATAACTAAAACCAAAATGGCCGTCTCAGGGCACCAGACTTGCCTATGCTTCTCTGCCTCAGAGGCTTATGGTTGAATCTGTATTGAAAATCTTTTCTGAATAAACTAAAGGAGCTGGGTGGTGGTGGCTTAGCCTTTAATCCCAGCACTCAGGGAGACAGAGGCAGGAAAATCTCTGTGAGTTTGAGGACAGCCTGCTCTACAGAGTGAGTTCCAAGACAGTCAGGGATGTTTCACAGAGAAACCCTGTCTCAAAAAAACCAACGAACCAACCAACTGATCAATAAACTAAAGATTAAGTAAAATTTAAGAAGGACTCCATGGATCTCTAGATAATATAGTATAGTTTATTTGCTCAGGTATAACACACCCTGGGCCGTCAGGGCAGACCACAAGCCAGCAAGGTATTTCACACCTGAAACCCCAGTACTTGGGAGACCGAGGTCTCTGAGTTTGAGGCGACATAGTGTAACTCTGTCTCAGAAAATCAAATATCTAAGTAAATAAATAAATGAATTTTAGATCTTAATGAGGTGTTGGATCTTAGCAAAGGTTTTCTATTTCCCCTTTTATTTGCCCTGGCCTTTACCCTGTGTTCCACCACCAGTTCCCTGGGTATTTATTATTATTATTATTATTATTATTATTATATTTTTGAGAGAGTATCTTTGGATTTGGGGAGTTTTTTGTTTTATTTTGTTTTTTTGAGATAGGGTTTCTCTGTGTGGCCCTGGCTGTCCTGGAACTCACTTTGTAGACCAGGCCAGCCTCAAACTCAGAAATCTGCCTGCCTCTGCCTCCCAAGTGCTGGGATTAAAGGCGTGTGCCACCACCGCCCAGCTTGGAGACAGTATCTTAGTTAGGGTTTCTATTACCATAAAAAGACACCATGACAATTCTTTTTTCTTTTTAAGGTTATTATATATATATATATAATATATATATTATATATATTATATATATATATATATATAATACACTGTGCCTGCAGACACACCAGAAGAGGGCATCAGATCCCATTACAGATGGTTGTGAGCCACCATGTGGTTGCTGAGAATTGAACTCAGGACCTCTGGAAGAGCAGTCAGGGTTCTTAACCACTGAACCATCTCTCCAACCCAGCAATTCTTATAAAGGGAAACACTTCACTGGGGTTAGCTTACAGGTTCAGAGGTTTAGTCCATTATACTCACGGTAGGAAGCATGGCAGCATGCTGGCAGACTTGTGCTGGAGAAGGAGCTGAGAGTTCTATATCTTGACCCACAAGCATCAGTAGACTATACCATTGCACATAGCATGAGCATATAAGACTCCAAAGCCCACCCCCAGGATGACACACTTCCTCCAACAAGACCAAACCTCCTAATAATGCCACTTCTTATGGGCCAAACATTCAAACACATGAGTCTTATGGGGACATTCCTTTTTTTTTTTTTTTTTCCCCGAGACAGGGTTTCTCTGTGTAGCCCTGGCTGTCCTGGAACTCACTCTGTAAACCAGGCTGGCCTCGAACTCAGAAATCCGCCTGCCTCTGCCTCCCAGAGTGCTGGGATTACAAACGTGCTCCACCACCGCCCGGCTTCTTTTCTTTTCTTTCTTTCTTTCTTTTTTTTTTTTTTTTTTTTTTTGGGACATTCCTATTCAAACCATCCCAGACAGGGTCTTACTATGTAGCCCTGGATCACCTGAAACTCCCTATATAGACCAGGCTGGACTTGAACTTAGAGATCCAACCACCAACCACCCATAGTCAACAAGGAATATTTGTTTTTGTCCTGAGGTTATTTTTTAAGAGTCTTTTGCCCTGGTAGTGTGGCACATGCCTTTAATCTCAGCACTTGGGAGGCAAAAGCCAGTGAATCTCTGTGTTTGAGGCCAACCTGGTCTACAGAGTGAGTTCCAGGACTATACAGAGAAACCCTGTCTCAAAGAAAGAAACAGAGAGAGAGAGAGAGAGAAAGAGGGAAGGAAGGAAGGAAGGAAGGAAGGAAGGAAGGAAAGGAAGAGAAAAAATGCCTTTAAAAAGATTTATTTATCTACTTATTATGATTCTCTCTCTCTCTCTCTCTCTCTCTCTCTCTCTCTCTCTGTGTGTGTGTGTGTGTGTGTGTGTGTGTGTGTATGTGTAAGTTTATGTAAGCTATACAGAGGTCAGAGGGCATCAGATCTCTTGGAATTGGGGTTACAGTCAGCTATGAGACACTGAATATATGATGGAAATTTAACCCAGGAGCATAGGCTCTTTCCTAATAATTATGGAGTCAGCCAAAAAGGAAGAAAAGGGGATTTTATTTTTTAATCTTACAAGTCCTTTTAGAAATATTTTCTCTAACTTCTGCTGGGAAAGTGAGTAAGTTGTGTGTGTGTGTATGTGTATGTGTGATTGTTACATTTTGTTTCTTTGAAGAAGGGTTTCACACTGTGCTCCAGGCTGTCCTAGAACTCACTAAATGGCCCAGGTGGGCGTCAAACTCACAGCAATCCTCCTGCCTCAGTCTCCCAAATGCTACAAGAGTTACAGATGTGAGTCACTACTCCTGGCTCCCTACCCACCCCCCCGACCTCCAGCCCTTCCTCCCCCATTCCACCACCTGCCCACCCCCCACCTCCACCCCATCCTCCCCCATTCCACCACCCCGCCACCCTCCCACCCCCCACCTCACCCCATCCTCCCCATTCCGCCACCCCGCCACCCTCCCTCACCCCCCCTTCCAGCACATGTGTCCTGAAGTGCCTCATCACAGAAAGCTAAAATAAGATGATTTCAACATCCTGCCAGGAAATCTTTCTAGCTAAAGTCACAACTTAGTTAGAAATGGTTTCTGGCATCCAAGTTACTACAGGTGATAGACAACCCAGAACTTGAGTCTCCAAGTTTCAGCCTCCTTGCTTTCCCTGTCTTTGCTAACAGGCTCTTCTCTGTCCTTCCTAACTCTGCCTGCCCCTGAGTCCCAGGAGAATGAGACAAGGTTATGGTGGTAGCACCCCACTTCTGATACAAATTCTTATTTCTGTGAATTATTAATATTATACACCAACATAAAACAGTCTGCTGCTACAGCTGCCGCCATTGCTGCTGCTGCTGCCACTGCCCCACCCCCCACTGCTGCTGCTGCTGCTGCTGCTCTTTGGGGATTTTGTTCATTCATTCATGGTCCTGGCAGTCAGTCCCATTCATCACACACACTAGCAACCTCTCTGATGCTTAAACTATGCCCCAGCCCTGACATGCCAAGTTTTTATTTTTTTGTTATATATTTTTAAACATACTTTGTTTGCTTGGTTTTGCCTTATTTTGTTTTTGTTTGTTTTTCAGGATCTCACTCTGTAGGGTGAGGCTGACCTAGACTTTCCCACAATCCCCTGCTTCAGCTTCCAAGCTACGGGGAATACAGGCACGCGCCACCACACGTGTAGCTTAACAAACTGTCCTACAGCAGCTCATCTTTCTCGTGATTTTTGTCTTGACTTAGTTTGACTGGACGGTTTTTATGCGCCGGATGGTATAATTGAGGCCACTAAAGCTACTATATCCATCTGTGGGCCAAATGGGACCTGAATGTCTGTGACGGTCCCCGATCCTCCAGGCCCTTTCTGAAGGGTTTCTCATCATGTAAAACACTGTCTCTGGCTCCTTAGAGTCCAAGATCTCAGTGTATAAATTGTTATCAAAGTGCTGGTTAATGTCTCACTGCCTAACCCTCTGCAAGTCCAGAATCTATGTAAGAAAGTACTACATAAAGTCATAAATGTTTGAAGGCACTGGTCATTGGGACCCAATGATGTAACAGTCTTTTGTTGCCCTTGAGCTTCCTTCCATTATTTGTTAGATTTCATTCTATTTTTTTTAAAAGACTTATTTATTTTTTACATGTGAGTACACTGTAGCTGTCTTCAGACATTCCAGGAAAAGGGTGTCAGTACTGATTACGGATGATTGTGAGCCACCATGTAGTTGCTGGGTTTCAAACTCAGGACCTTCAGAAGAGCAGTCAGTGCTCTTAACTGCTGAACTATCTCTGCAGCCCCATTTCTATTATTTGCAATTGTGTGCACACATGTGTGCACACATGTAAGTGCACATGCAGGTGCCTAGGGGTCAGAATCTCTCGGAGGTGGACTTACAGATGGTTGTAAGCCACCCAATATGGGTGCTGGGATTTGAACTTGAGTCTAGTGGAAGAATAGTAATGCTCTTAACCACTGAGCCTTCTGTCTAGCCCTAATTTTTGCTTCTGTGACAATGTCTCCTATAGCCCATGCTGGCCTTGAACTCCTGTATACCTGAGGATGGCCTGAAGGTCAGATCCTCCTGCTTCCACAACCTCCCCAGTGCTGGGATTTTATGGATGTACAACACCTCCTCTTGTTTTATTCGGGGCTGGGAATGGAACCCCAGGCTTCATACTTGCCGGGCGAGCACTCCACCAACAGAACTTAGCCATCGGCATCCAGCACTACAAAGATGAAACAAAAGCCAGGCGCCGTGGCACACAACTGTAATGCCAACACTAAGCAGGCAGGGGTTCCTTTATTTGAGAAAAAGATACCTCAGTAGGGAGGGTGAGAGGTGACCGGGGAAATGGGCAGCTGTAATGGAGAAATAAAGGGAGGTCCAGCAGGCAGGTGTGATGGCACGTACCCTCTCTAACCCTTGGCGGTGGCATCATGAATTCAAGGCCCCCGGCTACTGAAAAAATGTAAAGGCCATCTTTGTCTACATGGTAAGAACCTGTATCAAAATCTCAGCCCTAAACAATGTAAGATGATAGTGTTACTACCCTTTAATATCATTCTGGTGAGAGACCAGATGTGGGAAGGAGGCAGGGTTTGTAGAGGTGAGAAGGCAAGGAGCCCTCCCATTGGTGTGATTCACACACAGAAAGAAGGATGGACTAGAAAGAGAAATGGTGATCTTCTAGTTAGAACGGCTGGACTGTGTTGGCAGGACACCCGTGTGCCCCTGTTAAGGAGTTATAAATGTAGGCATGAATCCGGTAAAACCGGAATCTGTAGGTCCAAACTCCGTATGCAAATTGTCCTGACCTAGCTATAAGAGAATCACTCACATAAAGACTATTTTGAGGCTGGCTCACAGTATGGCTAAGGATCCCTTTCAGCACAGAGTTAGAGGAAAGGAAGGCGGAAGACCTTGGAGCAGTTAGAGAACCCTCGCTCTGAAGGTTACAAAGGAAATCCTGCAAGGAAAGCAAGCAGAGAATTCCAAGCGTCAGTGGATCTCAGTGGAGGAGTGCTTGCCTCGATCATGAAAAGCCCTGAGCTCCCTCCGCAGCAGTGTGCCGCACACACCTGTAACCCTAACACTCAGGCAGTGCGCAGAGGCCAGACAATCAAGACTTCAGTTCCAGACCGCATGAGACCATGTCTCGGAAAAAGCAAAAGTAAAACAGAAAGATCATGAAGATCTTACCTCTTCTCTACTTGGTCCCAGCTAAAGACTAACAGGCGATCCAAGTTCATAAAAATCCTATAAGTTTGTATCAGAAATGGACTTTATTCCAGTTTCCAATAAGCTATCAGATGTTCCTCTTTCCATCTGAGCTTTCAACAGAATTCTTATTGGGGGGGGAGAGTTGGATTTTTTTTTTCCGAGACAGGGTTTCTCTGTATAGCCCTGGCTGTCCTGGAACTCACTCTGTAGACCAGGCTGGCCTCAAACTCAAATCTGCTTGCCTCTGCCTCCCAAGTGCTGGGATTGCAGGCATGTGCCACCACCGCCTGGCTAACAGAATTCTTTTTCCATCCTTATTTCTTCTAACATTTGTACCCCCCCTCCCCTCCCCCCCAAAAAGGTCTCATTTGGATGTCCACACTGGCCTCAAATCCACAATAGTCTCTCTCCTCAACTTCTCAAGCGCTGGGGTTGATCATAAACGTAGGCCTCCATGCCTGGCTCCACTACCAATTCTTAAAGGTTTTACGTGGGTGGTATTTTGCCTGCATGTATGTCTATGTACCACATGCATGTTTGATGCTCTCAGAGGCCAGAAGAGGCATTCAGGATTCCCACTGAAGTTATAGATGATTATGAGCCACCATGTGTGTGCTGGGAATTGAACCCAGGTCCTCTGGGAAAGTATCCATTACTCTTAATCTCTGAGCCATCTCTCCAGTCTCTTTTATTATTACTGTAGTTATAACCACTTAACTTATCTCTAAGAAGCATAAGACTTTATAATTCTCCACTTTTTTGTCGGGTGTTTGGTTTGGTTTTTGAAACAGGGTCTTATGGCTGGGCATGGTGTCACGTGCCTTCAGTCTCAGCAGGGAGAAGAAGAGGAAGAAGGAAGAGGAAGAAACAAACAAACAAACAAACAAACAAACTTGCTATGTTCCACATTGGTTTTGAACTCACACAGAGAGATCTGCCTGCCTCTGGCCCCTAATAATTCTCCATTTTTGACCTCTTGCCAGACCTGCCCTCTATACCTGATGGGAAGGCCGTTCTTTAACCCTGCCTTCCCCAAATTCTTCTCTCTTCCACTCGGTTACAAAGCCACCCAATTTGTAGGTATTTGTTAGGACAACATCTTCTCAGGGGTGGAGACATAATTAAGCTGTCAATCCCAGCACTCAGGAGGCAGAGGCAGGCGGATCTCTGAGTTTCAGGCCAGCCTGGTCTACAGAGTGAGAGAAACCTAGTGTCAAAAAAAAAAAAAATCAGTTATTGCTCTTCTAGAGGACCTAAGTTCAGTTCCCAGCACTCACATCTGGTGTCCCAACAATACACACACATGCACACGCACATGTGCACACACGCACACATACACACACACACACACACATACACACACACACGCGCGCGCGCGCGCGCACACACACACACACACACGCACGCACGCATGTACACGCACACACACACATGCACACGCACATGTGCACACACGCACACATACACACACTCGCGCATGCACACGCGCACACACACATGCACACGCACATGTGCACACACACATACACACACATGTACGCGCATGCGCACGCGCGCGCACACACACACATACACAGGCATACCCACATGCGCACACACATACACACACACACATATACACACACACACACATGCACAAACTCATCCACACTAATAAAAGAAAATAGGTGTTGTGTCACACACCTATAACCCTAGAGCTTGGAAGATAGAGACAAAAGGATTAGAAGTTCAAGGCTAGCCTTGGCTACATAGAAAGTTAGGCCAGCCAGACATATATAGGACCCAGTCTCCAGAAACAATATAAATAAATATAGGAAGTGGAAAGACAGCTCAGTGGTTAAGAGCACTGGTTGCTCTTCCAGAGGGCGTGATTTGATGCCTAGCACCCACGCAATGGTTCACAGTCATCTGTAACTCCCTCTAATCGCTACATGTATGCTGTCATATGTGTGCTCCTGCTCCCACACACATGTACACATACACAAGCACACAAAATAACCAGTTAAAGTAAAACAAAAGTTGGGCATAGTGATGCTACACAGTGGTACATCTGTGTGTGGGTATGTCTCTGTGTGTGTGGGTGTCTGTGTGTGTATGGGTATCTGTGTGTGTATGGGTATCTGTATCTGTGTGTATGGGTGTCTGTGTATGTGTGTCTGTGTGTATGTATGTCTGTGTGTATGTATGTCTGTGTGTGCATCTCTGTGTGTGCGTGTCTGTGTGTATGTCTGTATATGTGTTTGTGTGTACATGTGTCTGTGTGCATCTGTGTGTGTCTGTGCATATGTATGTGTCTGTCTGTATGTGTCTCTGTATGTGTCTGTATGTGTATGTGTGTTCTGTGTATCTCTGTGTGCATCTGTGTGTGCATCTCTCTGTGTTTCTGTCTGTCCATGTGTGTGTGTGTGTGTGTGTGTGTGTGTGTGTATTTTAAGCCTGTAACCCAGCATTCTGGAAGCAGAGGCAGGGGATCATCAGGTCAAGGCTGTCCTTGTCTACATATGAGTGTAAGGCTAGCTTGGGCTGCATGAGCCATCGTCTCAAACAAAACAAGAAGAAAAGTATGCTGAGAACAGAGGCGGCTGGCAGAGCTGACACTCTGAAGGCTGCAATGACTTCCCTGTGGCTTCTGATGTTTACAGGCCTCTCCGGCAGCAACCAGACCCGCCTGGAGTTCCACTTCTCTGGCAGAATGGCTGCTGGCGTGAAGGTCCAGCAAACCCGCTTCATGTTCTTCGTGCAGTTCCCTCTCAATGCCACCCGGACCATGAATATAAGAGTTCTTGTGCTAAGACCATATGACGCCAACCTCACCTTGACAAGCCAGCACGTGCTGCAGGTGGACGCCAGTGGCTGGCACCAGCTTCTCCTGGGACCTGAAGCTCAAGCTGCTTACAGCCAGGGTCACCTCACTCTGGAGCTGGTACCAGAAAGCCAGGCGGCCCACAGTTCCTTGATCCTGGGCGGGTTGTCCCACAGGCCTTTTGTGGCAGCCCAGGTGAGGGTTGAGGGCAAGCATCGGGTTCATCGGCGAGGTATCGACTGCCAGGGGGTGTCCAGGATGTGTTGTCGGCAGGAGTTCTTCGTGGACTTCCGTGAGATTGGCTGGCAGGACTGGATCATCCAGCCCGAGGGCTATGCCATGAACTTCTGCACCGGGCAGTGCCCGCTACATGTGGCGGGCATGCCTGGCATCTCCTCATCCTTTCACACTGCCGTGCTGAACCTGCTCAAAGCCAACGCAGCGGCTGGCACCGCCGCGGGCGGGGGCTCGTGCTGCGTGCCTACATCTCGGCGCCCTCTGTCCTTGCTCTACTATGACAGGGACAGCAACATTGTCAAGACGGATATACCTGACATGGTGGTCGAGGCCTGCGGGTGCAGCTAGCTTATGTGTGATGTAGGCAGCCTGAGGTAGAGTGGTCTCCCTCAGGAAGGGGTGACTCTGTTCCCCCGCTTCTGTCCAGAATGGAAACACCTTCTTTCTAAGCATGCAGACATCCCTCTGTTGACTCCAGGAGAACCACCTCTAAAGAGAGTCACTCATGACCAACAGCCTTTCCCTCTCCTGGGACACGGTTGATGTCAGGACACCCACATCCTCAGCCTTAGGCCAACCACAAGCAATATCATTTCATTCCCTGCAAACACACCCTTAGCTCGCCCTTAGTCAACAATGTCACCTACTCTGCCTCCAGGCCCCTGCCACCTGATGGCTCCTACCCACAAGAAGACATGCCTTAATACCTCCCCTTGAACTCTATGGCTCTCTGAAGAATCCCTTCCTCAGGTTCACCTTCCAAAGCAAGGTTCATTTCACAAATCTTAAGACCCTCGCCCAGATGTGCTATTAAGTACTGTTTGCACAGCTTCCAGGATTCTCTGCCCCTCTCTGCCCTTGGAGGTAACATACCGAGCCTCATCGTCTGCACTCTCCTGCTGTATTTGACCAAAGGGAGGCTCAGGTCGGAAACTAGAGCCTCACGTGACACAGACAAACTCTATCAAGCACAGTGGTTCCCATATATAATTCCAGCACCGCACTCGAGAGACTGAGGCTGCAGGAAATCTACCTAAAGGTTGAAGCCAGCTAGTTCTAGGCTAACCTGGGTTATGCTGTTAAGACCTTTGTCACAAAGTGAAAAAATAAAAAAGGAAAATAAAAGAATATTTCCTACGTATGCTCCCTACTTATTTACAGGCTGTGGCTCCGTGTAACCATGGCTGTGCCGTGTCCGTGTCACACCACTGTTTCTGCGCTAAGGAGTCCTGATGGCATCTCCGCTGTCTAGTCCCGAGTGTCTGAACATCCCTTTTTTCAACTCACTGTGTAGAACAGGCTTGCCTATAACTCACAGAGATCTACCTTATTCTGCTAGGATTAATGGTCTTCACTACCAGGCCAGCTTTGGGCTTTATTTCTGTTGGTGCCCTTAGCCCCGCCTATGACTCGGTAACTCTTCCACCAAGTCCTCGTGAGATAGCTCTCAGGGCCCCCATCTCCTATCAGGATGTGTCCTGATATCCCAGATCACCGGAGCTCTCTTCACACAGACCCCTCCAGGCAGGTTCCCCATCTGTCCCATGCCTCAGGCCTCTCTTTCCTCCAGGCCGTCCCTTTCCCTTCTCCCTTCCTCTCCCTCCAGCCTCCATTCAGCACCACCTTCCGACGGTTTCATGGCTAATAATGATCTAGCTTTTGCCTGGATCTCATCTCCCTCTCTACTCACTCCAAGAGATGAGACAGATCAATAATCAATTATCCAGTGAGCCAGCACTAGCCACAGGCTGGGGGTGCTGGGGAGTGGGGCAGAGGCATCCTCAGAGCTGGTGGCTGGAACTTTGCCCACCTCCCTTCTACACGCTCTTAGCGCGCTTTACCACGAGTCCTGCCCACGAGGCTTGAATGGGACAAGGAGAGGAAGGCTCTGATAACGAGGGGGCAGCGTTCATTTATCCCGAGATCTGGTGCCCTTTGACCTTTGCCTTTCTTTCCTCACCGCCCCTTTGGCTGGATAGCCCTGAACCACGGGGTCGATACTGTCTGCAGCCCAAGGCCGGGGTTGCGCAAAACCCATGTGTCCTTTGGGAAATGTGATGTCTGTGTTTGCTCAGCGCATGCTCCCCTCCTACCAGGTAAGAGGTCCCTGTACCGGAGAGATGCGGAAGAGAAGGCCTACGAGGGATCTTTTGGGGAGCTGCGACTCGCAGCCATGGGGTTTCCCGCCTTTGGCTTGTCTGCCCTCCATCTGAAGAGGTTCCCTGGTGTCTCTTCCTCTCCCTTCTGCCAGTGTGTCCCACTTCTACCCCTCTTTCAGATCCAACGTCTTCCCATATGCTGACAGTTTCAGTTCCCGGGACCAAGACTGGGGCAGGGCAAAGTGAGCCGTTCACCCCCAATGGACGGAAATTTAAGGTGGGGGCGAACAACTCATCAGTGGAGGAAACCGGCATTTTAATGAAAGATTTTTTCAGAGTGGATGCCGCAAAGGAACAAAATAGCTTATTTAAAAATAAGCACGCGTCCGCGTTATTCACTCTCTTTTTTGGCTCTGCTTTCTGATTTAAAAAAAGAAGAATGCAATGCTCTGTCATCTTCTACACACCTTCCCTCTGAGCCCCTGACCTCCAGAATCCTTCAGGCTGTTCTCCTTTGGGCAACTAAGTGGTCCTGATTCTTCTATTCCCTTCCCCATTCTCGAGCCTGCCTGATGCTACCCCCCAGCCCCCAGCCAGCCTGGTGGCAAGGCAGTCAGTGTGGCAGATGCCTGGGTATTTATAACCTGGAAGCACTTCTTGGGAAAAGTGACTAAGATGGTAAGATCGTATTTATAGCTGAGTTCTGACGTAAGTGTCAGTGGGGAGGTAGGACTGGGCCAGGCACAAGAGCAACGAGGGTGGGAAGAACTAGAAGCCTTGGGCACCAGACAGGGACTGGGGAAGGTGGTGTTGGTGACTCCTACAGCCACCTCTTGCGACTTCCCCTGAGCCTGTCTCCCAGGCACCACCAGGGATGGTTACTTGCTGTCCCATTCTCCAGGAGACAACAGGCTGTCAGTCACCTGCAGCAACCAACAGAGAGGGACCTGAGAGTTCTAGGGAACAGTAGCCAAAACTCTTGAACATGTTTCAGGGCCTGGGGAGAAACACGGGTGGGTAGAAGTGTCTCCTACTCCTTTCTCCCTCTTCTCCACCCCATGGTGCCCTGAGTTTCTAGGAAGTTTGGCCTCTGCCATCAAGCTCCATCGCCTTGTGTCAACGGTGGTAGGGATGCAGTCCTGAGGATTTCCTCTGCCCTCTGACAGTAACGAGGTAAAAGAGCAGAGGAGTTAGCCCCTGTCCACTGCTTGTGAGGGAGGCAGGCTCCTAAGGGAGCCCACAAGGAGGCATATCCCCCCGCCCCCCCAGTCTTTCCACTCTCCAGCAGCTCCATCCGTGACTCTAGGATTCTCTGACCAGCCACTGTCCAGTGACAAGGCACTGCCCCATGGTGGACATTGACGGTATTGAGGCTCAGCCCTCAAAATATCCCTTTCCCCTGGTCCAGATCTCCCCGCCAGCTAAAGACGGGGAGGACAGAATGGTTGGGGCCCCCAAGTCACAGCCCCTTTGCCCACAGCTTTCTCCCTAATGCCACCCATGTGCTTACAAACCTGGCACCCATGGAGAAAGGCTAGCCTGATAGTATCTTCTTGTGTCAGAGGTAGAGGGTCACTCCCATTTAAGGTCATGCATCTTAGGGCTGGCTACGTAGCCTAGCAGTAGGGTACTAGCCTAGCATGCGCAAAGCCCCAGGTTCAATCCTGAGAACCTCAGGTAGAAGCCAGGTAAGGTGGGTGTGGTACATGCCTTTAATTCTAGCACTCACGAACAGAAGTTGAAGGTTACCCTTAACAACACAGGGAATTGAAGACCATCCTTGGCTACAAAGAGAATTCAAAGCTAGCCTGAACTACAGGCGAGTCTGTCTCAAACAACAATAACAAAATAATTTACCATAGTCTCTACTACAAAGGAGACCAAGGCAGGAGAATCACGTTCTAGCCAGCCTGGGTATCATAGAAACACTTCATCTCAAGAGAGAAAAACCAAAGCAAATAAAAAATAACAACTCAGCCGGGCAGTGGTGGAGCACGCCTTTGATCCACTTGGGAGACAGAGGCACGTGGATTTCTGAGTTCTAGGCCAGCCTGGTCTAGGCTGTCTGAGTTCCAGGACATGCAGGGCTACACAGAGAAACCCTGTTTCGGAAAAAAAAAACCAACCAACCAACCAAACAAACAAACAACTCCCCCCCCACCAAAAATAGTCTGGGTGTTGGTGGCATACACCTTTAATGCCAACACTCAGGAGGCGGAGGCAGGTAGATCTCTGTGAGTCCAAGGCTAGCCTGGTCTACAGAACAAGTTCCAGGACAGCTAGGGTTACCCAGAAAGCCTGTAATGTAGGGAGGGGGAGGGAGAGTCAATGATTGGGAGATAACTCAGTAGACAAAGCTGTTGCTTTGCAAGCACATGAACTTAGAGTCTGCAGAGCCCAGGTAGAAATGCAATCCAATGTTGTGGAGGCATGGACAGGAGGTGAGCCCTGGGGACTCAGTGGTCAGCCAATCAAATCCAATTAGTGAGTTGCAGACCAACAAGAAACCCTGTCTCAAAGGAGGTGGGTAACATTCCTAAGGATGGCACCCAGGGCTGTGCTCCAGCTTACACACACACACACACACACACACACACACACACATTAACAAAACAAAGTCAGGGGGTGGAGATATGGCTCAGAGGTTAAGAGCACTAAGTGCTCTTCCAGAGGTCCTGAGTTCAATTCCCAGCAACCACATGGTGGCTCACAACCATCTGTAATGGGATCTGATGCCCTCTTCTGCTGCGTCTGAAGACAGCAACGGTGTACTCCTATACATAAAATAAGAACCCCCCCCCCCCCAAAAAAAAAGAAGAAATAAATAAAAAATAAAACCCAAAGTCGGGGCTGTGGAGAGGTGGCTCAGTGACTGCTCTTGCAGAGGACTCATTCAGTTCCCAGCAGCCACACGGTAGCTCACAGCGGTCATTCCAGTTCCCTGTCAGTCATTACTCTCCTCTGGGTTCGGAGGGCCACTGCATGGATGAAGTTTACTTGCATATTTGCAGGCAAAACACCCATACACATAAAGTGAATAATACATCTTAAAAAAATAAAAAACAAACAAGCAAAACCAAAACAAAGTCAACGAGGACAGTGGCCCGAGGCCGGGGATGACCAGGAGCGGAGACCGCTGTGCTTTTTCCGCTTAGCTCCCTAGGTCCCTTAAACTTCCATTTTCCAACTACATTATCAGAAGCCTGGCATCACTCCTGGGATGCCTCAGATTTGGCTAACTGCTACAGTACCCTGAAGGCAAGTGGTTACAGGGCACAGGTGTTTCAAATGCGCATGCCCTTCTGCCAGCCTCGGTGGACTCTGCCCTGCTGTAAGATTGCATCACCACCACCCCACCTCACCGGGTTTCCCCAGACATCACAGAAGCATGTCCTCACCTCTTGCTCTGGCCCTCCCCCAGGTGGACTCTGGGCAGCCAGCACAGGCAGGGTCAAAAGGTAACTTCTATGTCCCGTGGCATTGCCACCTTGGCCTGAGCAAGAGGACTCCATTTTTTTTTAACCACGCTTTCTAAAACCTATCTCAGCTCAAATGCTAGAGATGGAGACCAGAATTCTTCTTCTGACATGCAGACCCAGAGAGCTAATCCCTGGAACAGCCTCATGAAACTGTTTCTGCTTTTGAGCTAGGAAGCCAGGGCACATTGAGGAGCTGCCCATCCCCGCCTGACTCCTATGGTCACCCTCATCTGAGTCCCAGACCTTGGGAACTGATGGTGTGAAATCATCCTCTTTCTTGCATCATGCATGTCCACGTTGCACCCCATCCCATACCCCTGCCTCAAGCCACCACACCCAGATGGTGAAACTCGAGCACCAGGAGAGCCCTCCACCCCCTGCAGGGGCCTGATGGGCAGCGCAGCTGGCCAATCCTAAGGTTCAGAGGGTAGGTCTGCTGGCTGACCGACAGGTGAGGGAACTCAAGCAGTTGGCTCTAAAGAGGCCCTGCTCAGTACTCAGTCAGTCATGAACTGTGAGGGTCAAACATAGCTACCCACCAGTCTTCTGAGTCCCAAGCTATCAAGGACAAGTCTGCCCTTTGTCGAGGGTAGCTGTGACACTGGTTTGCTGCTGCTGCTGCTGCTGCTACTGCATCCTCTTTGGGAAATCAGACTCATAAAACTGCCATCCATCCGAGGTTCTCAACTCAGTCATCTACCCGGAGCATGGGGCTTTCAAAAGTCCAGCTATGGCCAATGCTGCTGTGGGCATTGGTGTGGGTGCAGAGTTCAAGATCTGCGTGCCCGTCCTGTGGGGGCCCAACACTGGCACCCCAAGGAGAACGCGCTCTGGTCCTGGAGCTAGCCAAGCAGCAAATCCTGGAGGGACTGCACCTAACCAGCCGTCCCAGAATAACTCGCCCTCTGCCCCGGGCAGCACTGACTAGAGCCCTCCGGAGACTGCAGCCCAGGAGCATGGTCCCTGACAACCGAGAGAAAGTCATCAGTTTTGCTACCGTCATAGGTGGGTGAGGGGAGAAGGGGAGAGAGACGGGGGGGGGGGGGGGCGGGGGGACAGAAGGAGAGGCCTGCAAGGGAGGCTGGAGGCGTGGGGTGTGGCAAGAGAAAGAAGAGCTGGGGACCCAGGCAATCCAGGCCCTTTGCAGAGGTCTGTGTGACGACAGTTGGGTAGGGTGGCCGGGTGTCAGAGAGAAGCTTTGTTCATGTTGTTTGTTTGTTTGTTTGTTTGTTTGTTTGAGCAGACAAATCAACTTCAACCTTCCGCTCCATGCTCACCTTCCAGCTGTCCCCTCTTTGGTCCCACGACCTGTACCATGCCCGCCTCTGGCTGCATGTGCCCCCCTCTTTTCCGGGCACTCTGTATCTGAGGATCTTCCGTTGCGGCACCACGAGGTGCCGAGGATCCAGCACCTTCCTAGCTGAGCACCAAACCACTTCCCCTGGCTGGCACGCCCTGACTCTGCCCTCTAGCGGCTTGCGGAGTGAGGAATCCGGAGTCGTGAAACTCCAACTGCAATTCAGAGCCCTGGACCGTAACAGCTCTGCAGCGGGGCTGCCACGGCTGCTCTTGGACACAGCGGAACAGCAGCGTCCCTTCTTGGAATTTAAGATCCGAGCTAATGAACCCGGAGCAGGCCGGGCCAGGAGGAGGACTCCCACCTGCGAGCCTGAGACCCCCTTATGCTGTAGGCGAGACCACTATGTCGACTTCCAGGAGCTGGGCTGGCGAGACTGGATCCTGCAGCCGGAGGGATACCAGCTGAATTACTGCAGCGGGCAGTGCCCGCCCCACCTGGCTGGCAGCCCTGGCATTGCTGCCTCCTTCCACTCGGCCGTCTTTAGCCTCCTCAAAGCCAACAACCCTTGGCCTGCGGGTTCTTCCTGCTGTGTCCCCACAGCGCGAAGGCCTCTGTCCCTCCTCTACCTTGACCATAATGGTAATGTGGTCAAGACCGATGTGCCAGACATGGTCGTAGAGGCCTGTGGCTGCAGCTAGCGAGAGGATCTGAAGGTTCTGGGTGACGTTCAAGGTTCAAGTTGGGGGTTCCCAAGCAAGGGTCCTGTGTCTGGAAGCGCGCGTTCCGGATCCACACTGACACCCAAGAAGCTGTGTAGCAGTGTGCCTGGGTTTGACCCCTATGGAACTTAAATGGGCATTTTCTCGTCCCAGATTCTGGCCTATTTCAGGCTGTTTCAAATGTGGACAGATGGGGAAAGCGTTTCCTTTCAAGGGACTGCCTGGCCAGCACCATTTCCTCCATCAAGCCCTGTTCCAGGACAGCAGGGGATGCCGTGGGAGGGAAGAAGAATGCAGGGGAACATCTCCGAGAAAGAAGCTCAAGTAATGAAGGAGGAAGTAGACGGGTGGGAAGATTAGGGAAAGCCGAACACTCGGGCTAGGAACAGGGACTGCTGCCTGCTGTGACAAGCCAAGAGGACAGCAGGCGCTGGGGAGGAGGGCTGCTAGCAGTCCCTGGAACTGAGAGTCCGTAAAAAGGGGTGCCGAACCCGGAAGGTAGATCCTCTAGTTCCCCTCGAGGACAGGACCCATGCGGGTGACATTCATTTTGTATTTTCTTAATAAAAACGAGAAAGAAAAGCAACAGAGAGTTGTGTAAGGGGTTGTTAAAATGGGCCAGAAGCGAAGTGGGGTCAGGAGACCTCCGTGCTCCAGCAGGTCTCCAGGGGTTTTCAAAACTATTTTTTTGTTGAGTTTGGTTTTTTCAGTTTTTGTTTTGTTTTGTTTTGTTTTGTTGGAGACAGGGTTTCTCTGTGTAGCCCTGGCTGTCCTGGAACTCACTCTGTAGACCAGGATGGCATCGAACTCAGAAATTCGCCTGCCTCCACCTCTGCCTCCCAAGTGCTGGAATTACAGGCGTGCGCCGCCACCACCACCTCCCGGCTCAAAACTATTTTCATGATCACGCGGGGATGTTATTTGAGATTTGCTATCATTATCTTTTCATTGTACAGTAGCAACTGGGTGTGGTGGTTTACATTTATAACTCCAGCCCTCAGGAGGCTGAGACAGGAGGATCACTGTGAGTTCAAGACCAGCCTTCATAGTGAATTCTGGGCTAGCCTGAGCTATGGAGTGAGATCCTGTCTCAAAGCAAAGGAAACAAACAAACAAAAAACCCATACAGTGAGTCTTTCTAGAGTGTATTATATGATACAGCTGATGACATCATTGCTTATATATTCTTTTCCTTTCTCTCCTTTAAACAATTTTATTAAAAAAAAAAAAAGCAGGGCAGTGGTGGCACATGCCTGTAATCCCAGCACTCTGGGAGGCAGAGGCAGGCGGATTTTTGAGTTTGAGGCCAGCCTGGTCTACAGAGTGTGTTCCAGGACAGCCAGGGCTACACAGACAAACCCTGTCTTGGAAAAACCAAATCCAAAAAAAAAAACCCCCCAAAAAACCAATTTTATTATTTATCTTTATTTTCTTGTGTATGAGTCTTGCCTGCACCGGCTTGCAGTGCCCATGGGGGTCAGAAGAGGGCGCTGGATCCCTGGAAGTAAAGCTAGAGCTGTGTGTGAGCCTGAAGGTTAACAGAACTCAGGTCCTCAGAGAGAGAGAAACAAGCATCCCTAATGGCTGAGCCTCTCTCCACCACACACACACACACACACACACACACACACACACACACACCTTGTTTTGTTTGTTTTGTTTGGAAACAGCCCAAGCTAGCCTGGAACTCTCAATCCTCCTGCCTCTGACCCTCCTGCCCTGGAATTAAAGGCACAAACCACCACACCTAAGCAAAAGGAGCTATGTGTTCTTTCATTGCTGCACTTACCACTGTTAACATTTTAACACAGTGCTGACATGCAGAAGTCGTGCTTTAAAAGGCATGTCATTTTTTCTTAAGTATTTAAGGAGGACTGGAAAGTTGGCCCAGAGTGCCTACCGGACCCGAGTTCAAGTCTTAGCTCCCAGCTTCAGTGACTCACACTACCTGTAACTCCAGCTGCAGGGGAGCCAATGCCTCTTCCCTTTGAGCACACACACACACACACACACACACACACACACACACACACCCTACAATTCAAAGTCAAAAGCTGTGTGCATTAAGAGAGACTGTTGCTTGTGGAGGACTGGTTTGGTTCCCAGCTTCCGAGTGGTGGCTCAGCCATCGATAATTCCAGTTCCAGAGAGTCTGACATCCTCTTCCCCTGACCTCCACAGGCACCAGGCATGATGGTGTGCATACATCGATGCAGGCAAAACATTCGTGCACATAAAAATCAAATAAATAGCCGGGCGGTGGTGTGGTGGTACACGCCTTCAATCCCAGCTCTTGGGAGGCAGAGGCAGGTGGATTTCTGAGTTCAAGGCCAGCCTGGTCTACAGAGTGAGTTCCAGGACAGCCAGGGCTACAAAGAGAAACCCTGTCTTGAAAAATCAAATATTTATATCTTAATGTTTTACTGTGGCCAACAGACACCATGACCACAGCAACTCACTCTCTCTCTCTCTCTCTCTCAGAGGAGGTGTTACTGAGACAGGGTCTCTCTGTGTAGCCCTGATTGTCCTGGAATTCACTCTATAGATCAGGCTGGCCTTGAACTGAGAAATCTGCCTGCCTCAGTGTAGCTCTGGTTGTCCTGGAACTCACTCTGTAGACCAGGCTGGCCTCAAACTTAGAAATCTACCTGCCTCTGCTTCCCAAGTGCTGAGATTAAGGATGTGAGCCACCACTGCCCGGCTGACCACAGCAACTCTTATAAGGGCAACATTTAATTGGGGCTGGCTCACAGGTTTAGAGGTTGAGTCCATAATCATCAAGGCAGGAGCATGGCAGTGTCTAGGCAGGCATGGTGCAGGAGGGGCTGAGAGTTCTATATCTTGCTTCCAAAGCAAAAGGAGCAGACAGTCTCCCAAGCAGCTAGGAGGAGAGGAAGCTCACTCGCAGAGTAACACACTTCCTACAACAAGGGCCACACCTCTTAACAGTGCCACTTCCTGGGCCAAGAATATTCCAATCACCACATTCCACAGGCCCCATAAGCTTGTAGGAACCCGAGTCTATGGAGTGCACACCTGGCCACATCATAATGAAAGATACATTTAGTCCAATTTCAAAAGTCCCACAGTTTATAACAGTCTCAACAATGTTAAAAGTCCAAAGTTCAAAGTCTCTTCTGGGATTCATTCAGTCACTTAACCTCAAAGCAAGAAAAAAAAAAAAAAAAAAAAAAAAAACAGCTGGGCAAACTCCAAACTCTGCATCTCCATGTCTGGTGTCAAAGTGCTCTTCCAATCTCCAACTTCTTTCATCTGTGTTGACTGCAACAAACTTCTTAAAGATTTATTTATTTATTTTATACATTGAGTACACCACCATTGTTCTCCTCCGATAGGCCAGAAGAGGGCAACAGGCCCCATTACAGATGGTCGTGAGCCACCATGTAGTTGCTGGGAATTGAACTCAGGACCTCTGGAAGAGTAGTCAGTGCTCTTAACCGCTGAGCCATCTCTCCAGCTCAACAACCGTCTTTCTCTTGGGCTGGCTCCACTCCCTGATAGCAGCTCTCCTCAGCAGGTATCCCGAGGCTCCTGCATCTCTAACATCTTGGGGTTTCCAAGGCAACTTTAACTTTACAGCTTCTTGTTCCAATGTCTGGGATCTACACACACAATCTTCTGAGCTTCTCAAAATGGCTGGCATCACTTCCCTGGCTCTGCTCCCTGTATCTCTCTAAGCTCTGGCTGATCCACCCCACTGCTGCTGCTGTTCTTGGTGGTCATCCCATGGTGCTGGCATCTCCAATATACAAGCTTCTGCTGCAACAGGCTTCAGCAAGAACCTCTCACAGGCTCTCTTCATGGTGCCAAGCCTCGACTTCATTGCATGACCTAGCCCGTCAGTCCTGGGCCATCAACTGCCTCTGAGGCTGTGCTTTCGCCAATGGCCTTCCATGGCCTCTCACAGTGCCGAGCCTCAGCTGCTCTCCATGACCTTTATACCTTCAAAACCACCTGGATGATCCTTACACAATACCAAGTGCAGCTGCAGCACAAGGTACAACCTTGGCTCTCTCTGGAACACAGCCTCTGTGCTTTCAGAAAACACTTCCCAGAAGATTTCGCCTCAGTGATGCTGGTCTCTTCTTAATTACCACTAATTCCTTAGCTCCAGCTAACCAGCATCAATTGTCCCAGTAGTCACTTTTACTCTGGACTCTGAAGCCAGAGCCACATGGCTAAAGCTGCCAAGTTCTGCTGCTTGCTGGGACTGGAACATGGTCCCCTTGTTCTATTACATTATCACCAGCTTCCTGTTTCCCAGCTCCTTCACTGCCTAAGCTTGGCTGTCCTGGATCTTGCTCTGTAGATTGACTTGAACTCAGAGAGCTGCTTGTACATTTCTGGATTGTAGTTCACTCCAGATGTAGTTAAGTTGACCAGGAATCGCCATAGCAATATCTAAAAAATTTTTTAATTTGAAGAGAGGCTGAGAGCACTGCTCACCAGGTAGAGCGCCTGCCACACAAGCACAACCTGCACTTGGTTTCCTTGACACCAGTGTGACATCCTGGGGCGTGCACATCTGTGACCCTAATGGAGAGTTGATGAGATGGCTCTGTGGGTCAAGACGACCTGCCAAGCCCGAATACCTGTATGCATGTTTAATCTCGTTGGAAGGACAGGATCAGCTTCCACAAACAGTTGTGTTGGTTTGGATGAGAAAGACCCTGAAGGCTCATCTATATGAATACTTGGCCCCAGCTGGTGGGACTGTTTGGGAAGGATGAGGAGGTGTGGCCTTGTTGAAGGAGTGTGTCACTGGGAAAGGCCTTCAGCTTTCAAAGGTACATGTCCTTTTTCCTGAGACAGGGTTTCTCTGTGTAGCCTTGGTTGTACTGGAACTCACTTTGTAGACCAGGCTGGCCTCGAACTCGGAAATCCACCTGCCTTTGCCTCCCAAGTGCTGGGATCAAGGGCATCTGCCACCACCACTGCCCGGCTGGCACATGTCCTTTTTTCCCAGCTGACTTTCTCTTTCTCTCTGCCTCCTGGCTGTGTCTCAGGGTGTAACCTCCTAACTATTGCTGCAGTATCATGCATGCCTGTCCTGGTGCCATGTTCCCACCATGTAGGTCATGGACTCGGTCTCTGGAGCTGTAAGCCCCTAATGAACACTTTCTGTGATAAGCGGCCTTGGTCATGCTGTATTAATCACAGCAACAGACAGTAACTAAGACAATTGCCTAAGAGAACTGAGTCCTACAGTGTCCCCTGGCCTCCACACACTAGAGCACTTGGGGTGCTTTGAATAAGAATGGCCCTTAGAGTCTCATGTATTTGAATACTTAGTCACCAAAAACTGGCACTATTTGAAAGGATTATAAAAATCAGGAGGTGCAGCCTTATTGGAGGAAGTGTGTCACTGGGGGTCTTCAAGGTTCCAAAAGCCCATTCTAAGCCCAGGGTCTGTCGGAGGATCAGAATGTAGCTCTCAGCTACTTCTCTGACACCATGCCTACCATCATGTTTCTTTCTTTCTTTCTTTCTTTCTTTCTTTCTTTCTTTCTTTTTTGGGGGGGTTGTTTTTTTTGTTTTGTTTTGTCTTTTTCGAGACAGGGTTTCTCTGTGTAGCCCTGACTGTCTTGGAACTCACTCTGTAGACCAGGCTGGCCTCGAACTCAGAAATTCGCCTGCCTCTGCCTCCCAAGTGCTGGGATTAAAGGCGTACACCACCACCGCCTGGCTTCATCTCCAGCCCCCCACTCCACCCACACACCCACCAGGCTTTCACTTCTTTCTCAGGTGGGAAACTGAAATGGCGGCCCTGTCTCCTGCTTCTTCTGGTTACCAGTCACCATGGTAACACAAAATCAAGAGACAGGGCACTCCCCTATCAGGCACTGGTTTAAGGGACTCTCAGTCTCCCCTGGGTGCCCCTTTGCTTCTTTGAGCTCACACAGCTCCCTGGGCATCTAACTGGACTTTGGGGACAGGAGCCTGTCAGATTTCCTGAAGTTCGCCCTTGCAATTTTGTCCGACTCCGAGGAGTGTCAGGTGCTAAGACGACCAGCAGAGGGCGCGAAAAGCCTTAAAGAGAGAGGTGTGGAGGTGGCAACTGCATCCAGAATTTGGAGATGGAGATCGGAGTTTCTCCAGAGAGGTACTCTACACAGAGTGCCTCCGTCTTCAGTGATCTGTGAATGCACATCCTCCACTTACAACTCCAACCCGTGTTCTTCCTTCATGTTCCATAAGTCGCACCCCCTCCTCCCCTACCACAGCCAACCCAACTTCTTTCGCCCAAACCCCAACTCTCCAAATCCTCCACGTTCCATCCAAAGATTGAGGCTGGCCTACAGACCACGACGTAGAGAATGCTCAGTTACGACCAACGAAAGCCGACAGCCGGACCTTCAAAGTTTACTTTCTGGGTGAGCTTTCCCCCCTCCCTCTCCCTCCGTGCAATATTTTCCTCAATGTTTTCCTGGCTCTGGTTCAGATCCTCTTCGTGGATCCAGGGATCCGCGCCGGGATTTACTGTCCACCAAGAGCAGCGTGTTCGGGCGGGGGGGGGGGGCGGGTAGTAGGCAGTATAGGGTCCCTCAAGGGAGGGGGAGGATCCTGGGGGTCCTGGGGGTGCCACAAGCCCAGCACCCCCTCTCTAGCTTCTACCCACCCAGCTCATCTTCTAGAACGGCCCGAAGGAAGAATATACAAGCGAAGTGAGCGGGAAGAGCGGCGGCGTGCGGGTGGCAAGAGCGAGAAAAAGTTTTTGCAAAGGGGAAAAAAAAAAGTTTGCGCTTCTCGCGGGTGGTCCCGGCTCGCGGCCCGGCGGGCTGGGCCGGCGGGAGGGCTGGGGGCCAGGTTGGGGGGGTGGGGTGGCACTGAAGCTGCGCTGCAGTGGCCCTGTGAACCCCCTCCCCGCCACACACCTCCCCCCTCACCCCCCAGCCCAGTTTCCAGCCCTGGACCACTACGCGCCCCGACGGAGGTGAGAGGGGGGCAGGCGGGAGACCACCTGGGAGCGATGGGGGAGGGGCTGAGGAGATGCTCTGACGCCCAGGGACTCACCCTAGCCCAGAAGGAGACCTGGGGCGCAGAGGCAACGTGGGGTGGGAGAGTTTGGGGCGAGCAATTAGGAAGTTTGGGTGTTTTCTTGTTCTGCTTTAACTTGTGCCTCCTTTTCTCTGCGTCTCCTTCTTTCTGACAGTCTGTGTCTGTCCCAGGTCTCTTTGTCCGCGCCTCTCCCACATATTAGAAATCTCTCCTTTTCTTGAGGTTGGGATGAAGAGGCAGTGGGGACGGCCAGCTGGAGGTCTGCGTGGTAGAGGGAACTCCAGGTGCGTCTCTGAGCGTTGGAAGACGTCAGTGTTTCTAAGACGGGACCCACCGCAAAAGAAGGGAGCTGCTCCAGTGGGGTGGGAGTTAGGGGTGTGCCAGACAACAACCCCCCTGAGGGCCGGGCTGGGATTAGATTCCTGACCTGTGGCTGTGACAGATGTGCACATGGACTTTGGGGGCAAAGGAGTGGGTTTGGACTCGGAAGGAGGCTGGGTGGGTTTCCTAACATGCGGTGTAGGCCGTAGAAAAATCCCTAGGAATTCTGGACGTCTGAGTCCCAAGGACTGTGGGCAGGGCTGAGGAAGAGCAAGAGCTGGGGAGACCTCGTTTTGACCCTCTGACCTCAGGACCACCGGGGCAGCTGAAGCCAGGCGCCAGGAGACCCCTACTGGGGCAGAGCGGGACCACTGGCCACTGCCAGCTTGTGTATCCCGGTTGGCCCCCCGCCCGAGCGGGAGCCGGGGACCGAGGCCCCTCCTCTGGCTCAGACCACCCTGCCTGCCCTTGCTCCCCGCTCTGAATCCTCTTTCAGGCCCCATGACCCTGAAACAATCAAGCCAGGACAGTTAGCTTTGGGAACAGCATCAAGGAAAGGAAACTCCATAGAGAGCGAGAGTTTGGGACATCTGGAGAACCAGGGAGTTATGGTATAGGTCTTTCCTTCCCGGACGGGGGAGAAAGATGGGCAGTTTTGTTTTTTGTTTTTTTCTGGGAGGAAAGTTCGTGAACGCGGGTGATTTACCCTAGGGGGGCGGGGTTCAGAAGGACCCCCATCCATTATCTCCCTGGGCATCCCCGCCGGACCGACGTCTCCGACTCTCTCTTGACGTCACTAGGGGGTTCCCGGGGGTCTATAGGAGTTAACCCTTAGGAAGCCGGTGGAGATATCCAGGAATCTAAGGTGTCCTCTCTGCGCACACCCGATTTACACAGGCACTTCTTTCTCGTAGTTTCTGGTCTCTTCTTTCCCACTCCACTATAGGGACCCCACTTTCCAATAGTGCCTCCCCCCCCCCCCCGCTCCACTGCCTGCTTTCAGGATGCGCTGAGGGAGGGAAGAATGTTCCACCCTTCACCCCCCCCCTCGCTTTTCTGGGCTCCCCAGGCGGGCGGGGAAGCTGAGCCGTCTGCAGCCAGAGCCTGCGGCGGCGACTTGGGTGGGCCGAGAAGGCACGGGGGCGGGGAAGGCGGGACCGGGAGAAGGGGGTGGGGCCGACTCCAGGGAGTTGGGGGAGAAGGGGTACGTAGAGGACTCTAGAAAATAGACAGCGAAGATGATTCGGGTCTCTGGCAGCTAATTCTCATGCTCCCATCCCGCCCAGAAAACCTTTACTGGGACTGGAAAAGTTAACGACTTCTTTAGTAGTATGAAGGGGGAGCCGTGAGTGTAGGCGGTGACTCGCGTGGGCGAAGGGGCTGTTGCCCGGTTTTCATCCTGTCTCTGGAACGATCGGGCAATGGGACGGAAAGATAAGAGTGACAACTTTGAGGGAACGTCTAGTGTCTGGGGGTCCTTTGCAAGTCCTCCCCTTCCCTTGAATGAGTCACAGAGAAGAGAGGCGGGAGACCTGCCCCCTCATCCAGCTGCCAGCCAGCTGTGCCCCCCACCCCCACGTTAGTGCCAATGTCGAGCTGGGAGGTCTTGGATGCGGGATCCGCGTCTCGGCTGGAAACGGAGGAGTTAATAGCAAAGGTAGCCCAGGCTACAGCACTGAGGCTGGGTCGTAGGGTCCGGGTTCCGTTCCCCATTTTACCCCACCCTCACCCTAAATCCCAGCATCCCGGGATCACCCACCGCGCCGGCCGGCCCGCTCCCGGTGGTTCTCCACCCCACCCCGCCCCACCCCACCCTCCGCTCCCGGAAGACCGAAAAACCTGGAGTGGAGTGAAAAACTTGTTGAGGAAAAGTGGGCCTCTCACCAGATCCTCTCTCTCTCTAACGCCTTTCTAATAGAGGACTTCGTTTTCTCATTCCCACTCAGTCTTTCCTGACAGTCCCTTCCCGATTCCCCCCCAAACCAAAAGGCATAGGTAGACGCAGAGTCAAACCGCCTCAGGATGACTTTAGCTCCCATCCTTTTTACTCAACAGACTGGGAGACGCTCGGCTCTGAAGCCTTCTTCCCTCCCACACACGGTTCTCTGTCTGAGAGGACAGATCTTTCGTGTTCTCTTCTGGCCCCACCAGTCAATCTGGACTGAAGCGAGGCCTCCCTCTACTGGACACTGGAGAGATTGCATATGAGCTCTTGGGCATGAGCCGTCAGCCCTGGGCGGCCACGAACTCAGACCTTCCGTGTGTTCCACCATCACACACCTCAAAGCTGGCCCGTGGCCAGAACAAGAAACGGTAGAGGGAAAAGAAAAGAGAAAAGCAAGTAGAGAGAGAGCTCGTGGCATTAAAACCACCTAGGACTTGTGCTGGATCAGTTAGTCCCTGTGTGCGTGGAGCTCCTAGGCAATTTCCCCAAAAGACCCCCAAGACTGACCGGCTCTTTGGGATGTTTCTTCTTAAAGCAGCTGAAAAGCGATATTGATTTCCATGACCAGTCTTTGAGATGTGGGTCAGAGACACAAGGGACATATGCCGGCTGGAGATCTGTGCCTGAAATGGCCATTTATATATCTCTCTCTCTTTCTCTCCATCTTATAACTGGTGGGTCTACATTCCTTACCGCAGGGCCCCTCGTCCTTCACTGAGACGCCATGTTCAATCCAATGACGCCGCCACAAGTCAATAGCTACGGTGAGCCATGCTGTCTCCGGCCCCTCCCCAGCCAAGGGGTCCCCAGCATGGGAACAGAAGGTAAATACGATTACCAGTCCCTGGGCCTTGAGCACCTAGCTCCAGGATCAGCCCCAACCCTACCGAAAACTAGTTTTCTATCTACAGGAGGATGTTGACACACACACACACACACACACACACACCAGTATGCCAAGTATGAGTCTGGGATCATATCTTTCTAGATTTGTTTTGTTGTTGTTGTTGTTTTGTTGGGGTGTTTTGGTTGTTTTTTTGGTTTTTTGTTTTTTTTTCCCGGAGACAGGGTTTCTCTGTGTAGTCCTGGCTATCTTGGAACTCACTCTGTAGACCAGGCTGGCCTTGAACTCAGAAATCCGCCTGCCTCTGCCTCCCAGAGTGCTGGGATTACAGCGTGCGCCACCACTGCCCAGCTCTGGGATCATATCTTATGTAGGGTCTCAAGGTAAGCCCTGTATCCCCCCCCATCCAAATGTCCTGCTCTCTCTTTTCTAGGACTTTCTGGTCTGCCCTTTTGCCACCAAACCAACTTTATGTCAGGGTCCCAGGGTTATGGGTCTGCCAGAGAGACCAGCAGCTGCACTGAAGGTGAACACTCAGGCAATCCCCTCCCCCTGCCCCTCCCCCGCCCCACCCGTCTGAGACTTGCTCTGCAGGAAAAGGTGAGGAAGCGAGGGCCAAACTCAAGGGAAGAAACATCCAGAGACAAAGGTGATCAAAGAACAATCAAGAGGTTCTAGGCAGAGCAAGGCGAAAGCACCTTGTGTTTTGAGTGAGGCCCCGCCCACCAAGTACAGGGATACGTGTATCTTTACTGTATCCTTTTCCCCTCATTTTAATTTTATTTTAACAATGTATATGTCTGTGTCTGTGTGAGTATGTGCATGTCCTGGTGCCCTCCCTGAGGCCCAGGGTGTGGGACTACTTCTGGAATCGGAGTTATAGGTAGTTGAGAAGCACCTGATGTAGGTGCTAGAAATCATACTAAAATCCTTTGGAAGAACAGCAAGTGCTCTTAACCCCAGAGCCATCTCTCCAGCCCCCTTCACCCCTTAACTATATCTTTTTTATTTATTTATTTATTTATTTATTTATTTATTTGGCTTTTTGGCTTTGGTTTTTTCGAGACAGGGTTTCTCTGTATAGCCCTGGCTGTCCTGGAACTCACTCTGTAGACCACGCTGGCTTCGAACTCAGAAATCCGCCTGCCTCTGCCTCCCAGAGTGCTGGGATTACAGGCGTGCGCCACCGCCGCCGGCTCCTTCACTATTTCTTAACTCCCGTCTCCTGCCCTAGGGTCTCTCTTTCCTCCTCCTCGGAGTTCAGTCAAACTGACGAAGAAGCGGGCTCTCTCCATCTCGCCTCTCTCGGATGCCAGCCTCGACCTGCAGACCGTCATCCGTACCTCGCCCAGCTCCCTCGTGGCTTTCATCAACTCCCGCTGTGCATCTCCAGGCGGCTCCTACGGCCATCTCTCCATCGGTACCATGAGGTGCTGGCAGCCTCGAATTAAGAGTCCCTGAGATATATGCACTGACAGCCATTAGAAGACTCAGGCCCTTCAACCCTCCAGCCCAGCTCTAACCCTCCCCCTCCCTCCCCTAAAGCATTGAAACCTTCTTCAGGACCCCCCCCCCCCCCCCCCCCCGCCCCAGGGCTTTTTCAGCCAAGCCTTCCAGAAACCCTCAGAACAGAGCAAGGACTCCTGCTGACTGATTCTCTTAACTAACAGCCTTCTCTTTACCTAGCCCTTCTTTAGGATTCCCACCTCAGATGAGTCACCAAAAAGGAACTTCACCTCCCTACGGAGTCCAGCCCTGTGTTCCACATGACTCTACTCGAGGTTCAATGATGCTTCACCCCCAGTCCCGGGGACCACGCGCAACCTGCCAGGTGGGGCCCTCCACGTTGCCTTCTCCAGCTCAGGATAAGTGACTGGGAGACTTAGCAGGGGGCAGGTGAGGGGAGACAACAAATATAAAAGACTTTGGTACTGGGAACGTGGACTCAGACTCTTCTGAGGAGAGCACCGTTCTGTTCATCCCACCAGCCAGGGCAGGCTGTGGAGAGTCCTCACACTCACAGGATCCGGCTATTTGGGTGGGGGTCTGTAGGGCAGGAAGACCTGGTATGTTTTCCTCTTCTGACTATCCCACCCTCAATACCCTCACCTCTTCCCTTGGGGAAGCTGAAGTCAGAGCTGGACATGATGGTTGGCAAGTGCCCGGAGGAGCCTTTGGAAGGAGACATGTCAAGCCCCAACTCTACAGGCACACAGGTAAGGGAAGGGCGGGGCATTCCCCGGGGACCTGTGCGAAACAAAACTTGCCACACAGAGGACCCTAAGGACTGTCTCTCTTGCCCTAGGATCACCTACTGGGGATGCTGGATGGGCGGGAGGACCTGGAGAGAGAGGAGAAACCAGAGCCTGAGTCTGTGTACGAGACGGACTGCCGCTGGGATGGTTGCAGCCAGGAGTTCGATTCCCAGGAGCAACTGGTGCACGTGAGCTCCAGGGGGTAACCGATGGTTGGTGGGAGCCTATGGGAGACTAAATGGGCCTTTGAAGGCTAGCTAAGGACAGGAGGATCAAGGTCAGAGACAGCATGCTCTCAGTCCGGCAGACTGAAGCCCAGAGTATCTTTGCTCTAATAGGCTAGAAGACCTTAGGTGTGGGCGGATCTGCGTTCCCCACCCCTTTTCCCTGAAGAGGAGGAGCTAAGGATAATGAGCGCGAGCGAGTGAGCGCTGAGCGCGGGGCTGGAAGGTCTGGGACTTTGGAAAGCCTCTCCCTCTTCTTCCTCAGCACATCAACAGTGAGCATATCCATGGGGAGCGGAAGGAGTTCGTGTGCCACTGGGGAGGTTGCTCCAGGGAGCTGAGGCCCTTCAAGGCCCAATACATGCTGGTGGTGCACATGCGCAGACACACGGGCGAGAAGCCACACAAGTGCACGGTAAGGCGCCCATCCCTCCCTAGATTGGTGCCAAGTCAAGGCAGGGCCCGAGCTGACCTTAAAAGTCACTTCCTGCCAGGCAGTGGTGGCGCACGCCTTAGATCCCAGCACTTCCGAAGCAGAGGCAGAGGCAGGCGGATTTCTGAGTTCGAAGCCAGCCTGGTCTACAGAGTGAGTTCCAGGACAGCCAGGGCTATACAGAGAAACCCTGTCTCGAAAAACAACAACAACAACAAAAAAAAAAAAAACAAACAAAAAACAAAAAGTCACTAAATGTTAAAAATAAAAATCTAACTGAAGACTGTACCAATAGAAAGATGAACATACTTAAGTAGATTAAAGTGTCATGTTACATTTTATCGGGGGGGCTTGCTTTCTAAGGGGTGTATGCGGAGGTCAGAGGACAACGTGCAGAACTTAGTTCTCTCCTTACACCGTGCGGGTCCTGGGGACCAAACTCAGGTTGTCAGGCTTGACCAAAGACACCTTTATCACCGAGCCATCTTGCTGGCCCTAAAATATGTTTTTGGTATGGCGGTACGCACCTGTAACCCTAGCACTTGTGAAGCTGAGGCAGGAAGTGTTTGAGGCTAGGTCTCAAAAAACAAAACAACAACAACAACAACAACAAAAAACCCACAAGGTGCTAAGTTAGTGGTTAAGAGCATTGTCTTCTCTTCCAGAGGTCCTGAGTTCAATTCCCAGCAGCTACATGCTAGCTCATGACCACGTGATCTGATGCCCTCTCCTGGCCAGTAGATGTATATGCAGATAGAATACTCACTGATAAATAATTGAATCTTTAAAAACAAAACAAACAAAAACCAAGCCAGGCCAGGTGGCACACTCCCTTAATCCCAGCATTTAGGAGGCAAAGGCAGTCAGAATTCTTGAATCAGCTGAGCAGTGGTGGCACATGCCTGTAATCCCAGCACCTGGGAGGCAGAGACAGGTGGATTTCTGAGTTGGAGGCCAGCCTGGTCTACAGAGTGAGTTCCAGAACAGCCAGGGCTACACAGAGAAATCCTGTCTCAAAAAACCAAAAGAACTCTTGAATCTAAGGCCAATCTGGTCTACATGATGAGTGCCAGGCTTGCCACGGTGGGTGACATAGTGAAACTGGACCTCTTAACTAACAAAACAAAAGAAAGTTTTGGATCAAAAATCATATTTTCCCCTTTGTTATTTATTTATTTATTTATTTATTTATTTATTGGTTTTTTTCAAGACAGGGTCTCTCTCCATGTAGCCCTGGCTGTCCTGGAACTTGCTGTGTAGACCAAGCTGGCTTTGAACTCAAGAGATCTGCCTGCCTCTGCCTCCCAAGCACTGAAATCAAAGGCAGGCGCCACCACTGCCCAGCCCCCTTTGATTTTAAAAGAAATGAGAACATGTGCGGGGCACGGTGGTGCCCTTCTTTAATCCCAGCATTTGGAAAGAAGGCAGAGGCAAACACATCTCTGTGAGTTTGAGGCTACCCTGGTTTACATAGTGAGTTCAAGGCTAGCCAAAACTAAACTGTGAGACCCTGTCTCTAATAATAATAATAATAATATTAATAATAATAAATCAAACTTTCAAATACTTAATGTTCTTGTTACTTCATTGCCTCGGGGATAGGCCCTGAACCAATGACAGACACTCGTGTAAACCAACCTGATCCCCAGATGACCCCAAGCCTTGTGCAGGGGCGACCTGCTCCCAGATGCTCAGTACTTCCCTGCTGTCCCTCACGCTGTGCCATTTCCGGTTTCCTCTGCCTTTAGCTCCTGTCTGTCCTGTGCACTAATCCTGGGATTCTCCTAGATTCCCATGTTCTCCCATTTTTAATTATATTCTCTGGTGTAAATCCTTAAACCTCATGTCCTGTCTGAGAACGTGCTTGGTTGCCCTTCACATCCCGCAGTTTGAAGGCTGTCGGAAGTCCTATTCCCGCCTTGAAAATTTGAAGACGCACCTTCGGTCGCACACGGGTGAGAAGCCTTACATGTGTGAGCAAGAAGGTTGCAGCAAGGCCTTCAGCAACGCCAGTGACCGCGCCAAGCACCAGAATCGGACCCACTCCAACGAGGTGTGCGCTCAAACTGAGACCCACCCACTCCCCTCCGGACTTCAGAAACGACTGCCTAAGTATCCCCCATAAAGAACCCCTTAACCCAGGACTCTCTCCGCAGAGGTGAGAAACCAGAGTTCCCACTTGCCACACTTTGGTCTAACCAGCCAAAGAGTCAGTCTAAAGTTGAGCCCTGACGACTCCTTCAGCTTCTGAATTTAGGTGGCCTCACAGCCTTGAGGGTCACTTTTATTTGTTCTCCTAAGTCTCCTCTAAGCCTCTCGCGATTTCCTCCACCCGTGGGCTCCCTTACTTCCTGGGATGCTGCATCTCCCCCCCCACTCGCCTGTCTCAGAGCTTCCCCGCTCCCCCGTACCCCACCCCACTCCCGTTCTGTCTGAGTTCATCTGCTTTGGTCCATTGGCCTTCTAGCTTGGTTCTCTACCCAACAGAAGCCGTATGTGTGCAAGCTTCCCGGCTGCACCAAGCGTTACACAGATCCCAGCTCACTCCGCAAACACGTCAAGACAGTGCACGGTCCTGATGCCCACGTGACCAAGCGGCATCGAGGGGATGGCCCCTTACCTCGGGCGCAGTCCCTCTCCACAGTGGAGCCCAAGCGGGAAAGGGAAGGAGGATCCGGCAGGGAAGAGAGCAGACTGACTGTGCCTGAGGGCGCCATGGTGAGCCAGCTTAGGAAGCTAACCTCTATTCTCCTCATGCTTTGCTGACAACTTTCTAGCCCTTTCTTAGAATCATCTCCTCCTGTACACATCAGTCTTCCGTGGCCAGCCCAGCCTGCCTGCCTCGAGTTTCAGTATTGCTCCATGGGGGACCCCAAATCTAAAGTTGTTTTTTTTTTTTTTAGATTTATTTATTATGTACAGTTCTGCCTGCACGCCAGAAGAGGGCGCCCAGATCACATTATAGATGGTTGTGAGCCACCAGGTGGTTGCTGGGAATCAGGAACTCAGGACCTCTGGAAGCGCAGTCAGTGGGTTCACCCTCTGAGCCATCTCTCCAGTCCGAAATATAAAGATGTTATAATTGCCAGATGTTTAATTGGCCCAACACATTGTCGGGAAGATGCTTCTGGATAACACTTAACTATATAGTTTCCAAGCCTTTCAAGTACATATTTTGTGTGTTTTAAATATATATATATATATATTTGTATGTATATGAGTACTCAGAAACACCAAAAGAGGGCACCAGATCCCATTACAGATGGTTGTGAGCCACCATGTGGTCACTGGGAATTGAACTCAGGACCTCTGGAAGAGCAGACAGTGCTCTTAACCGCTGAGCCATCTCTCCATCCCCCTATTTTGTGTATTCTTAACAACAAGAGGAAACAGGCAAGGAGAAATTGTCAGGGTCGCAGGAATGAAGCCTTGGGAGTCCGTACTCCAGAGGGATTCTCTCATTTCCTTCTAGTTTACCCGAACCTCTTGCGCTCTTGCCCACTTATTCTGCTCCCCACTCCGCCTCTCGTGCCTGTAAACCTCAACCCTGTCCTCAGCCCTCACAATCTCAGCCACTCACCAAGAGTGAGTTGGGGTGCGCGCTACCCCCCTCTGTTCTCATGCTCCTCACAGCCACAGCAGAGCCCCGGAGCACAGTCCTCCTGCAGCAGCGACCATTCCCCAGCAGGCAGCGCGGCCAACACGGACAGCGGCGTGGAGATGGCGGGCAACGCGGGGGGCAGCACCGAGGACTTGTCCAGCTTGGATGAAGGACCTTGTGTTGCGGCCACCGGACTCTCCACCCTTCGCCGCCTGGAGAACCTCAGGCTGGATCAGCTGCACCAGCTCCGGCCAATAGGGTCTCGGGCTCTCAAACTGCCCAGCTTAACCCACGCGGGTGAGACCCGGATGTGGGAGGTGTTGCTGCCCTGAGGCTGCCTGAGTTGTAGCGTGGTGCTCTGCTGCATATACATCCGCATGCCGGAAGAGGGCATCAGATCCCATTACAGATGGTTGTGAGCCACCATGTAGTTGTTGGGAATTGAACTCAGGACCTCTGGAAAAGCAACTTTCTTGAAGACATTTTTTTCCCTTCCATCAATCAGAAAACTGTGGTGTATAGCTAGGTGTGGTGGTGCACACCGCTAGTCCCGCCACTGTAGAATAGCGTGTTTAGTACATCTGTGGGGTGTTCTCACTGTGAGGTAGCACGCAAACTATAGCTGCCTAGAATCCCTGCTGAAGCAGAAGCAGAATAAGTGTGGGGAAAGGAGGAGACAGCGTAGCTAGGGTGGACGGACATTCGAGGCCAGGCTATCCTGTGGGAAAGGCAAGGTGAGAATCAAGGGGCTCCCACCATTGTCTTTTCTCCTTGTCATCTGCAGGCACACCCGTGTCCCGCCGTCTGGGGCCCCCAGTCTCCCTTGACCGCCGCAGCAGCAGCTCCAGCAGCATGAGCTCAGCGTACACAGTCAGCCGCCGGTCCTCCCTGGCATCCCCTTTCCCACCGGGATCCCCACCAGAGAATGGGGCAGCGTCACTACCTGGCCTCACACCTGCCCAGCACTACGTGCTTCGTGCCAGATATGCGTCAGCCAGGGGCAGTGGCACCCCGCCCACTGCAGCGCACAGCCTGGATCGGATCGGGGGTCTTCCTGGACCTCCTTGGAGAAGCCGAGCGGAGTACCCAGGATACAACCCCAATGCGGGGGTCACCCGGAGGGCCAGTGACCCAGCCCGGGCTGCTGACCACCCAGCTCCAGCCAGAGTCCAGCGGTTCAAGAGCCTGGGATGTGTCCACACACCCCCTAGTGTGGCAACGGGACGGAACTTCGATCCCCACCTCCCTACCTCTGTCTATTCGCCGCAGCCCCCCAGCATCACCGAAAATGTTGCTATGGATACTAGGGGGCTACAGGAGGAGCCAGAGGTTGGAACTTCCATGATGGGCAACGGTCTGAACCCATATGTGGACTTTTCCTCTGCTGATACTCTGGGATATGGGGGGCCTGAGGCGACAGCGGCTGAGCCCTATGGGGCTAGGGGTCCAGGTTCCCTGCCTCTTGGGCCTGGTCCACCAACCAACTATGGCCCTGGCCACTGTGCCCAGCAGGTCTCCTATTCTGATCCCACCCCAGAAACATGGGGTGAGTTTCCTTCTCATGCTGGGGTGTACCCTAGCACGAAGGCTCCGGGCGCGGCCTATAGCCAGTGTCCTCGACTTGAGCATTACGGACAAGTGCAGGTAAAGCCAGAACAAGGGTGCCCAGTGGGGTCTGACTCCACCGGGTTGGCACCCTGCCTCAATGCCCACCCCAGTGAAGGGTCCCCAGACCCACAGCCTCTGTTTTCACATCACCCCCAGCTCCCTGCACCCCAGTATCCCCAGTCGGGTCCCTATCCTCAGCCACCCCATGATTATCTGTCGTCAGAACCCAGGCCTGGCCTCAATTTCCATCCCCCCTCTCACCCCACAGGACAGCTCAAAGCTCAGCTCCTGTGTAATTACGTTCAGTCGCAGCAGGAATTGTTGTGGGAGGGGAGAGGCCGGGGAGGGCTCCCCAACCAGGAACTCCCATATCAGAGCCCCAAGTTTCTGGGGGGTTCCCAAGTTAATCAGAGCCCTGCCAAGGCCCCAGCAGCAGCAGCAGCAACCTATGGATCTGGCTTTGCACCTGCTTTGGCCAATCACAAATCAGGCTCCTATCCTGCCCCTTCGCCGTGCCATGAAACTTTCTCCGTGGGAGCCAACAGGCCTTGCCAAAGGCCAGCAGCACCGCCCCGGCTTCTGCCCCCACTACCCCCTTGCTATGGGCCCCTCAAGGTAGGGGACACCAACCCCAGCTGTGGCCATCCTGAACTGGGCAGGTTGGGAGCAGGCCCTGCCTTGTACCCTCCCCCTGAAGGGCAGGTATGTAACCCTCTGGACTCTCTTGACCTGGACAACACTCAGCTGGACTTTGTGGCTATCCTAGATGAGGCCCAGGGCCTGAGTCCTCCTCCTTCCCATGAGCAAGGGGACAGCTCTAAAAACACCCCACCTCCCTCTGGGCCCCCCAATATGGCAGTGGGGAACATGAGTGTCTTACTGGGGTCTCTGCCTGGAGAGACACAATTCCTCAACTCTAGTGCCTAAAAGGTTAAGGAACCCCTAACCAGATCATGTTTCCTAAATGGCGACATGAGGTGCCCAGGGTTGGGAGGTTTGGGCTGGGGGCTGTATTTAGTCAATGTGCCTTCCAGGCAAAAACTTTAATAACGACACAGTTTCCAGACAATAAAGGAATGCTGAGAACATGCATCACGTGTCATTTCCGGGAGAGCAGAAGCAGGCTCCTACACCTTCCTCGGTCGACTTCAGCATCCCTCTCAGCCAGGAGCTCAAGCAAGACTTGAGCAGGAAATGAAGAGTGTCCTTTCGGGGGGGGGGGGTGGAAATCTTCACAGGAAGCCCCTTCCTCATCCTCGTCCTCGCCTGAGTCAGGTGAAGAGGCTGGCAAAGTTGTTGAGCATTAGCTGGATCAGCTGCCCAGGGTAGAATACATGGGCGGCCATGTCAGAGGCCTCCTGCTCAGGTCGAAACAGCGTCGGGCCGAACACAATTCCCAGGTTGTGGGCGGTCATCCGGTTCTTATCTGAGTGTGCTATCACCCTGAGGGCAAAGCCAAGGGAAGGGGAAAGAGGCCAATAACTACCCACTACAGACCAGTACAGCTCCATTAGGTCTGGGCAGGTCAGAGGTCCAGCACTCTGGAATTCTTCCATGTGCTGGCCTAATCGAGAACAGACCTAACAGGGAGCAGAGATGGGCCAGTGGAGAAACCTTCAGGATGCAGTCGGGAGGCACGAGTGGGGTCGAAGTGCTGGGCTCTCAGCTGCAGGGATGACCCCTAGTGTCCTCTGTGCACCGTGGGAAGAGTGCACTCAAAAGCACCCAATTGCCAAGCGGTGGTGGCGCCCGCCTGTAATCCCAGCACTCTGGGAGGCAAAGGTAGGCAGATTTCTGAGTTGAGGTCAGCCTGGTCTACAGAGTGAGTTCCAGGACAGCCAGGGCCACACAGAGAAACCCTGTCTCCAAAAAACCAAATCCAAAAAAAACCCAAAACAAACAAACAAAAAGTACCCAGCTACAGCTAAGCTAAGGAAGCCACCCCTGCCCCATGGGAGACTAAGGCCAGGGAAGGAAGAAAGAACACCTTCTCCCTTCTCCTCTCCTCTTCTGTTCTTTTCCTTCATTTGGCCAAGCTGGCCAAAGCCTGGACAGGAGTCAGCGTTTCCCTGTCTCCACCCACCCTGATCAGGTCCCCAGTGAACACCTGCTCCTTCCTCATCAGCACGAACAAGGCTGCTGAGTCTCCCTGACCTGCACAGATGCTCCAGGACGTACTGCAGAGTGTCACGGTTGGGCCTCGGCAATGAGTCTATTAATTTCTGTATTTTGGAGAGGCACTGCTCTGGCTCAGAAAGTTCTAGAGAGAGTGAAGGCAAGGACAGGGAGTGAGGTTACGGAAAGGGCTAAAACAGTGTGGGTAAATTCACTCTTTCCCATGTCCACGGGTGGTATCCTTCCTCCACCCTCGTTCTCTCTGGTACAAGAGATGTAACTTGAGGGCCTTCCTTACACATGGTAAGCTCACCTTGCCGCAGACCCAAAGCCCAATGGCAACTCTCAGCAAACACACACACACATATGCCCACCCTCCCAAACCACTTGGGCTGGCATATAAATTATTTTCCATCCCTGCAGTAAAGACAGAAGGGACCCTCTGTTCTATTCTTTGGTGCGTGCCCACCCATGTCAGGTTATCTGAAGCCCTCAACTCTTACCCAGGGCATCACGGAAATGGGGCAGCAACAACGCAGGCACCAGGGGCTGCGGCAGCTCCCGAAAAAAAAGCTTCAAGGCTCCGGTGACCACGTGAATATCATCCCATTCGGCACTGTCTAAATCCAATTTGCCTTCTAGAAGGAAAAAAAAAAAAAAAGAGGTTCCTCCGGTTGAAGGCTCGGGTTGGAGGTTGAGCCAGAGAAGTCCAGATTCAAAGGCTAGGAATTCTGGGGAGATACAGTCAAAGCAGATCACAAAAATGTGGTGAGGGGTTGGGGGTGGGGAGGATGACTTAGTGGTTAAGAGCACTGACTGCTCTTCTGAAGGTCATGAGTTCAAATCCCAGCAACCACATGGTGGCTCACAAGTCCTCTTCTACAGCTACAGTGTACTTAGATATAACAATAAATAATAAATCTTTAAAAAAAAATGTGACTGTGTGTAGTAGGACAACAGCCATTGTAGGGGCAGGAAGTGGTGGATTGCATGGGGTATAAAGTTGTTGTTTTGGTTTTTTTTTTTTTTTTTTTTGAGAGTCTTGGGGCTTCCCATGTAAGTACCTTGTCCTGGCTGTTCTGGGAACATATATCTCCCATCGGAGGTCACTGCCCGTTCTGCAACATACATGAGAGATCAGTAGCTTAGACATGTGGTTCCAAAACCCTCACTCGGACCCACTCTTGGTCCTGGGGTATTGAGGGGGGTGTTCTTAGACCCACTTTCTTCCTCCCAAATTGCCTCACCTCTGTCTACCAGGAAGCGGAGTTTCTGGACCACTGCCAGGTTTCCACTGACCCGGTAAATGCCATCCACATCTAGACCTAAGAGACAAGGATGAGGTCTCTAAGTGAGTATGGGAGAGGTCTGAGGAAGAGAGGGCTCAGGAGGAAGGCAGAGATGAGGGTGACAGACAGTATGGGGGAGCCTGGGGCTTGAAAGGGCAGATTTCAGGGGTCTTCGGGGTCTTCGGGAAAATAACCTTTTTTATCCACTGCCTCAACGCAGAGCCGGACAAAGCTAGGCACGGTGTCCCCTTCCCGTTGGCACAGCGACTCCAACTGGCAGCCAAAAACCTGGTCTGCAGAAGAAGGGAGTGGGGTGGGGAATTGGCTGCTACCTGGGGGCAAGGAAGCCCTCCCTCTGACCCACAAACAACGAGGGGTATGGGAAAAGCAGGGACAGAATCCAGCAGACTGGAATCTAGTGCTGGGAAGTCTACTTTGAGCCTCACTAGAGTTTTGGTTAATGCTAAGATCAGGGATATAAGATATGAAAACTGTCTTATCAGGCCAGGCATGGTGTCTCTTACCTGTAATCCCTACAACTCTTAGAAGGCTGAGGCAGGAGGATTGCCCAACTTTGAATAAAGCCTGGTATAAATACTTAAAGCCTATTTCAACAATAATAAAATCCGAAAACAAAAATCTATGCAACATAAAGACACTAGTAAAGCCGGTAAGAAGAGCAGCGCCCCAGCGGGCCCAGCCCACCCTACCTCGGAAAAGGCCCCTCTCCTGAAGGCTCTGCAAGGTTGGTCTCTTGGCGATTAGCCGCTTTAACTTGTTCCGCACGCGATTCTTCTGGTCAGTGCCCTCTGCACACCGACCTGCAAAACCCAGGACAGTGAGCTGGAGGGGAGGACCCAATCCCTGCACCCCAGCCCGGCCAGCTCCGTCCGCTTCGTACTGGAAGTCCTGCGGCTGCCAAGCCGCATCAGGGACTTAGACACCGGTTCCGATTCCAATTCGTCATCCTCACCAGCGCTCAGCTCCGCCAGCTCGGCGGGTCCCGAGCCCGACAGACGCAGCTCCAGGGGGTTCTCCCGATCCTAGACCAGGCGGCCCGGTGGGAGGTTGGACAGGAGAACATCTGCACCCCTCCCTCGATCCCAGAGCCCCACATTCCAGCACAAGTCAAGGGCAGGGCTCCACCAGGACCGCCTCTTCTGATATCCATAGACTTTCCCTTTGCACCTCCTCGCTCTCTTGACCCACTGGGGTCCCCCTCTCCCCGGGTCTCGCCTCCCGGGTGCCTTCCGGGGTCTGCACCCTTCTAACCAGCCGCTCGATGACCGCCCGCAGCGCGCGGTGCCAGGCTCGCAGTTCGGTCTCCTCGTCCGACTGCAGCAGGAACTCGTGGCCGGGGACTGTGCGGATCTGGGGGTGGAGGGTGGGGAAACCGGACAGGGGGGAAAGGCTTGCGTTAGGGAGGAGAGCCTAAAACACTGCGAGGAGGAGCGCCCTCGGGTCACCCTGTCTTCGGGAACCCGCGGAAGACACTCACGTGCAGGACGTTCCGGCGGCTGGACAGCTGGCGCCCGCTGGCCAGGGCGGCCCCGCGCAGGTCCACGCTACTCTCCGGCCGGCTCCCAGCCGGCGCCTGGCAAATATAAGAGAAACTGAGGGCTAAGAGTGTGTTTCCTCACCGCTTCCCTCTCCGGGGAGGTGAGCTGCTTCCTCTTTCCAGTACCTTCCTCTCCATTTCCTTTCTCACCGCCCCCGCCTCTGTCGGTCGGAGGCGCAAACAAGTAACCCCAAGCCCTTGCCGCTCCCCCTGGCCGATACTCACCCAGCCTTGGTAGGGTACAGACTGCGGTGGCCGCTCGCGGTAGAACACAAGGCTGTCACCAGTCAACACCACCCAAGCAGGGCCCCAGTTCTTCCTGTGGGGGAGGGGTGGGAGGATTAAAGATAGTTAAAAGGTCATTTTAGAATCTCACCTGGAGTGTCTGAGCTCCCTGCACCATCACCACGGCTTTCTACCCTGTGAAATCCACCAGCCCAGACCCCTGGCATATTCTGAGTTCTCACCGGAGTTTGCGCCCTCCTTGAGCGATCTTGGTCATGTTGAGCAGGCCTGACCTTTCCTCCTGGGAAGGGTATGGAGTACTGTCTGTAAGCCACCCCGTGCCACCCACAGACGCCAGGGTTTCTAAGGGATCTGCCAGAAGTGGGGAGTGTTAAAATTGAGGGCGGGGGAGACCGGAGAGGGACAAGCACCCAGAAAGGAAATGTTTCGGAGGTGCAGGTGTTGCAGGGTTCTACAGAAAGGATGTTGGCATTGGAAGCTAGGAAGGACTCACGTGAGGGTCGTCCAGGAGCTGCGGCAGAGCTGAGCGGGGCCTCGAGGCTCGGAGGTGCTCAACATCAAGCCATGGGAAGCTTTGGCTGAGGCTTGGTAAACCCTGAGGATGGGAAATTGAAACAGGGAAACGAACCTTCAGTTTGGAGGTCCTAGGGTGTAGAAGGTATAGGGGAAAGGTCACAAAAAGTTAACTTTTTAACATGTGATTGACAAGTGGGAGGGTTCTCACCTGTGGGTCGAGCCATTCCTGAGGTTGTAGGGCTCTCCTGTCCCTAATCAAAGTCTCCGTCTGCTCCATGGAGCCAGCTTTCTGAGTTTAGGGGAAGACAAAGCAACATCTGGATGGTACCTCAACAGTTCACAACACTTCTCTCTCTCTCTCTCTCTCTCTCTCTCTCTCTCTCTCTCTCTCTCTCTCTCAGCCCTGGCTGTCTTGGAACTCACTCTGTAGACCAGGCTGGCCTCAAACTCAGAAATCTGCCTGCCTCTGCCTCCCAAGTGCTGGGAATAAAGGCGTGCGCCACCACTGTCCAGCTAGTTTTCTCTTTCTTCTGATCTTCTGAGAGCCCCAGAGAGAAACAGAGAAAAGAAGATGGGGGGCACAGGAGGGGAGGGTGGCACAGGAGGGCCATCCCCAGGTGGGGTCCAGGTGCTACTGGCATTGTTAAGGCGGAAGTCTGTGTCCTGGCAGCTCTAGAAATCGAAGCTCTGTTACTTGTTCTCAGTAATCAACCAAAGAGGCAACGCTAAAGGACAGAGGAAGAATGTGTGTGGGGTTGGAGAGATGGCTCTGTAGGTTAAGAGACATCTGGCCCTTCTGGAGGGGAAGAGAGGGGCAGGGTGGGTGCTGGCTGGGTTTTCAGCTTCTTCATTAGGGTTAAAGTTTGCTGTAACTTCAATTCCAGGAGGCCTGACGCCCTCTTCTGGCCTCTGAGGGCACTGCACGCAGGTGTTACTGCACACATGCAGGCAAAAACAAAAAAACACCCTATACATATAAAATATGGCCACAGTGAGAAGCAGGCCAGTCTTATAAATAGATTCGATGGTCCCCAATTCTGCTTTTGGGGTCCTAACATGCGGTTTACGTTTGAGTAGAGGGCAAGAGGTAATCATAAAGCCAGGCATGGTGGCGCCCACCTTCAATTTCAGCGCTTGGGAGGCAGAGGCGGGCGGATCTCAGTGAATTCAAGGCCAGCCTGGTCTTCATGGTGAGTTTCAGGGGAGCCAGAGCTAAGAGTTACATTGTGAGATCCTGCCTCAAAAAAGAAAAAAAAAAGTAATTGTAATTAAGCAGTTCTAGTTAAGGTACGGCCCTAGCTCATCTTTGCCCCAGCTCCGTCTCTGCCTCAGGAAGGTCTGATGAGGCATCAGAACAGTGTGAACTGTCTTCCTGGGAGACAAGTTCCTTTTCTGGCTGGCTTCAGGACCCGAGCCTTGTATTCCCCAGCATAAGACTCTTGGGGTAATTCTAACTCCTTGGGGTCCATGTCTCAATGGGGCTGAAGGAAAAGGCTCTCGCTGCCTTTCTCTTTAGGATTCTGTTGGCAGCGGCTCCCAGCCACCCAGCCTCGTGTGGGGCATGCGAGGGGATGCCAGGGCTTCAGAACAGGGACCCTGGACGTCGGAAAAGGCCCGCCAGATTACAGTACACAGGGAACTGTGACAGGAAGGGCTGGGATCCTGTCTGCCGGAGAAGCGGGGAAGGAGATAGGTAGTTCTTCTACCCCTGTCCCTCCCTGTCCCTCTCCCATTTACTCACGGTCAGCTCCAGGGCCGGGGGGAGGGGGCGGTACACGGGTAGAAACCCCAGTCCCCAGCAGCTTTTTAAAAATTCTTCCCCTTACAGTCTTTGCTCTTCTCCTCACTTCCTGTTGCCAACTTCCCTCCTCCCCCCACGCAACCCCGCCCCAGAGCTGCAGGAAAGGGGAACAGGCTTTTTTGGGGGGGTGGGGAAGGAGAAAGTGACCCCTCCTCACACCATAGAGAGTAAAAGAGGACACCGAGAAGCGAGAGACCACGCTAGAGCTAGGGAAGAGAAAGACTTGTTATACACCCGGGAAAGAGAGAGTGCACTGGGCTTGACCCTAATCCCAGCGAGTGGGAGGCTGAGACAGGACAGCTCCTGGAGTCTGAGGTCGGTCCGGACTACGTGGAATCCGGGTTAGCTGGGCCTATCACGGAGTTAAGACCCCCCACCCCCCCACACACACACAGCTCAAAATGCAACTGACAACAGAGCGGGGGAGGGGCTGACCAAGGCACTCAATTTTAGAAGGAACTCGCCGGTGTCCTGACTTGAAGACTGGACACGGGACAAACCTTGCCCTGGGCTAGGAGTTCAAACTGGAGAAAAGCAGTCTGGCGACATTCCTTCTGTTGTACTGGACCCCCTACCCCCTCAGGGCCTGTGTCACTTGGCTGTTCTCTCTCATCCCCTACTCTGCTAAAGTCCACTCTTCCTGGTCCTGCGGGATCTCCTCGGAGCGCCTCAGCCTCTTCTCCTCATTGGGTCCATCTTATTAACTCTGCTTAAGGGAGGGGTGGTGTCTGTGTCTTCCCTCTCCTACCTTCGGTGCTGAAGGGAGGCTGTCTGTCCCGTTCCCCACTTCGCACAGAGCAGGGCCCCGGCTGTAGTGCAGGCGCCCGATCAAGCTCTGAGCCAAGCTCGGAGGAAGCTCTGAAACTCACCGCTGCAGCGCTGGCCTCTGTCGCCCAGCAGTCCCGGGAGAGAGGCCTTTCCCTTGGCCCTTCCTTGAAGGGTTTCAGGGAGCAGGCCTTCACATTGGCCATGCTGACGCTTTTGCATATTTTGTGGGGACGGTGAAGAGGCCTCCCAGAAGCAGCCTGGGGTTCCTGAGACAGGTAGAGCTCCTCCAGGGAGCCATGATACAGCTTTGTCCCTGGAAAGAGAGACAGGCGGGGACAGATACGACCTTGGGAAAAGTCGAGGAATGCAGAGAACGGGAAGTGACAAGAGCCCCAGGCAGCTTGGAGCTAAGAGGGTAAAGGGGACGCCATGGGTGTGGTTGAGGACTTGTCTTATCAACAGAAAGCAAGGGGAGTCAGCACACAGTAAGGCAGAGTGACACTTGCTGTCAAGCGGAGTCTGAGAGTCTGGAAGGCCACGGGGAAGGCCCACAGCTTACTTACCAGGAGTCCAGAGGGAGCTGTTGTGGGGAGTGTCTGCTGGGTTGAGGCAGGAGACTGATTCCTCTGCCATGTATGCAGCTGGAACAAAGATGGGCCTGGAGCTGGGGGACGCTCCCCAGCGCCTTGCCAACCACCAGTCTGAGTTGGTCTTTCGAAGCAGTAGGAACCTGTCACCCTCAGCCAGAGACACCTGCCGGCCATCTGCCCCGGTATAAGTGAACGGATAGAGGGCGCAGAGCTGGGGGCGCTGAGAAGGGCTTTGTAGACCTGGTCCTAGATTTCCCCAGGTACTTGGCCACCACCGGCCCGAGAACATGGCGGTTGGCACTGTCACCTATAGGAAAAGGGCGTGCTGACTTTCCAGAAGCAAATAGGAATGGGGGCCTCTATACAGAAGGACATGGTTCTGAGAGCAGTGTGTGTGTGTGTGTGTGTGTGTGTGTGTGTGTGAGGAAGTATATAAATAAGGGGAGAGAGGATGTGGTCAACAGCCTACACAGCTAGCAAGGCAGGGAACCCGAGAAGGTGACCTAGCTTGGTGAGTTTCCTTTAGGTACCTTGTGGAGGTTACCTGACGTTCCAGGGTCAGAAAGACCTGGATGCTGGAGGAAGCCGGAGCTGGATGCAGGAAGACCATCAGGAGGAGGAGGAGGAACCAGGCCAAAAGAAGAACACAGGCAAAAGTACAGGTGATAGTGATGAAGGAAAGGTCAGGCCGTGACCCTTTATTACACTCACACAGGCCTCAGTGTTTCCTGTGACCAAAACTGCCTCACACTCAAAGCTTCGTGTTTCCTGTGTGGACAGACAACCAGACAAACTAAGAACAAGTGAGAGGAAAAGAGAAAGGGGGTACATATCACCTTCAGCCCTATCTAAGATACATCTATGCCTCAACCTTGGGGGGGGTCCCCAGGTTTGTTTATTTTTTTTAAAGATTTATTTATTTATTATATGTAAATATACAATATATTCAGACATTCCAGAAGAGGGCGTCAGATCTTGTTACTGATGGGTGTGAGCCACCATGTGGTTGCAGGGATTTGAACTCAGGACCTTTGGACGAGCAGTCAGTGCTCTTACCTGCTGAGCCATCTCTCCAGCCCGCAGTCAGTGCTCTAACCACTGAGCCATCTCTCCAGCCTGGTCCCCAGGTTTATCATGAGTGTTTTGTCTGTGAGTGTGTTTGGGCACCATCCAAATATCTAGTGACTGAGGAGGCAGAGGAGGGTGTTGGACCCTTGGATCTACAGTTATAAGCGGTTGTGTACTGTTATGTGGGTGCTGGGAATTGAACCTGGGTCCTCTGGAAGAGCAGCCAGTGCTCATAACTGCTGAGCCATCTCTCCAGCCTTTTTATTTCTATGAATGAGAACTGACTGGGAACTGTCTCCTGTGTGGAAGGAGCTGTCAAGAACTACAAATGACAAAGGAGTGGACTCTGTGAGCAGCTTAAGGGGGACAGACCTTAACTGATGACACAGTAAATTTACTAATTGCAACTGACCTGGAGACCATGCACACATGGTACAGTAGTGGGATGTAGTGGCTCACACCTCAAACCCAGCATTCAGGCAGCAGAGGCAGGGGCATCTCTATGAGTTTGAGGCCAGCCTTGTCTTATGTAATGAGTTCTAGGGCTGGAGAGATGGCTCCGTGGTTAAGAGCACTGACTGTGGCCGGGCGGTGGTGGCGCACACCTGTAATCCCAGCACTTGGGAGGCAGTGGCAGGCAGATTTCTGAGTTCGAGGCCGGCCTGGTCTACAGAGTGAGTTCCAGGACAGCCAGGGCTATACAGAGAAACCCTGTCTCCAAAAAACCAAATCCAAAAAAAAAAAAAAAAAAAAAAACAAAAACAAAAACAAAAAAAAAAAACAAAAAGAAAGAAAGACAAACAAACATAAAGATAATTTTAAATATAGCTGAACGAACAAACAGGTAAAATCAGCCTTTGGAGGAGGGAAGGAAGAGGGGGAGGGGTGTGCTCTCCGCACGGTGAGATCGAGGGACCCAAAGGAGGTACATCCTGGAGGATGAAGACCAACTTGTCAGACCTCAGGTTATGTCAGGGGAGGAGAGGTGGCTGTCTCGTGTCACCAGAGGGAAGAGGCACTCACTCTCTACTCCAGTTCTACAAACGGAAACTGAAAACCTTACACCGCTCCATGGAGGGAAAGCAAAGAATTGAGAAATTAGCTTTTGGCTGTTGGCATTCCAGGCTGTCAGTCCTCTGCCCACTAGGGAGAGGGTGACATCAGGTGACATCAGTCTCCAAACACCTCTCGTGACACTTTTAGTTATTTTTGAGACAGAGTTTCACTCCATAGCTCTGACTGTCCTGGAACTCACTATGTGCTTTTTTTTTTTTTTTTAACAGAGCTGAGGACCGAACCCAGGGCCTTGCGCTGCCTACCCAAGTGGTCTTCACGATGTCACTCCTCTCCCTTTCTAAGGAGACTCCTGCACCCTGCACAGACACTGATCCTGAAGCTGTCTGACAGTTCAGTGTCACTGCAGCCCAGCTGATCTTTGCTGCTGCCTTTCCTGTCCCACGCATGGCTGATGCTCCTCTGCACCGTGAGGGTGAGGGAGGAACTTCCTCTGCCCGCCCGGTCCCTAAACCACAAAACCCCATCTGAGCTGTGTCCTGTGCGTTTCCTTGGAGATCTTACTCTCTCAGATGGCCTCTGTATCTGGCTACGCACTGTATCTCCAGTCCAGATCTTTCTCTGGCTCTCTGATCTTAATTGCTGTCCACCTAAAAACTCCACAAGTATTTCACAGGAACTACAACTTCAGTTTGCACCAAATTGAACATTTCCCTACAAATCTCTTTCTCTTCCTGTGAGGGTTTGTGTATGTTTGGCCCAGGAAGTGACACTATTAGGAGGTGTGGCCTACACCTTATTGGAGTAGGTGTGTCTCTGTGGGTGTGAGCTTTAAGACCTCATCCTAGCTGCCTGGAAGTCAGTCTTCTGTTAGCAACCTTCAGATGAAGATGTAGAACTCTCAGCTCCTCCTGCACCATGCCTGCCTGGATGCTGCCATGTTCCCACCTTGATGATAATAGACTGAAACTCTGAACCTGTGAGCCAGCCCCAATTAAATGTTGTCCTTATAAGAGTTGCTTTGGTCATGGTGTCTGTTTCCAGCAGTAAAACCCTAAGACACTTTCCAGAGTCAGTATTCAGTTGTTAGACTTAAATTTAATAAATATCTATTGAGTCTTTGTTAATACATATGCTAGGCAGGTCCATGCTGATTATGATAATAAATATGGGCTGGTACTCTCTCATACACTAAAATGCAGTGTGATAACACTTGCTGTGGTAGAGACAGTACCAGCATCTGATAGAAAAGCACGTGCCCAGTCGCGTATGCAGAAGCCTGGCAACTTCTCATCTTTTTCCTCTCCACTCACAGGGATTCAACTGATTATCAAATACTGAAATTTGTATTTTTTCCAAGCCCCCCCCCCCCACTTTGCTGGCAATTGAACCCCAGGCCTTCTGTAGAAC